>NC_054057.1:46574399-46681899 GCF_017639655.2 Falco naumanni | reverse complement strand
GCATAACCAGTGCTATTTTTTTCAGTGGAGATTAGTGAAAGGATCTGTTTTAGTATTAACTGTTCTTCCTTCCCCATGCTGGGATAGTGGGATGTGCCACGTCCTCATGTGCATCATCTGCTTACACATGGAACAGCAAAACCCCCTGCCTCAATTCTGTTAAAACTTCCATAGCCTCCCTCCTTGTCCAGTTTTAACACATCTGCTGAAGGAATCGCACCCTGACGACATTGAAAGAAAAAGGTATGTGCTTTCCCAGAGTAGAGGGCTCCTCTGTCTGAGCTGGAATTATAGGGAGCAATTTCCATTCCGCTGTATAAATGATGTGTTAACCTAAATCTAGGTATTGGCTAGAACTGACATTTAGGAAGCAGTAGTAATGTGCAAGTTGGGAAGAAGTTAAAAATCATAAAAGTGGGGCTTTGATGAAACTACCAAAGCACCACATCGCTGGCTTAAAAGTAGTTCTGTACTTCTTTTCCATTTCATAATTAAGTATTTTCGAATGTTTGCATGCAGAAGTCATCCAGCCTGGCCCTATAGTGCTGGTCCTGTGACTTTCTGCTTGTGGTAACAGGCAAGCAGACTCCAATCTTGCTGGAGGTTCATTATATCTATTTTCTTAAAAAAATGCATTTTCCTTCTCAAATCTAGTGTAAGTGCGAACGATAATGTTTACGTTACCCTTTTGTAGATGTGACAATTCAGTCCTGTGTTTTCAGTCCTATCTAGCACTAACAGGCCTCCGCTGATCGCAGTACTGGACAATAAACACTAATGAAATATTTGGGTACCATTCAGCAAGAGGTGATGCTCAGCGTGTTAGGTGTTCGCTCTAAATCCCCATCTTACTGTGTTTCACCCCTGCTGTAAAAGCAGCTACGGGCTCCAGCTTGGTTGGCTGGTTTTATATGGCAGAGTTTTCAATGCCATCACCAGCACTTTTTGGATTCGGTAGAAGACCGGTTTGATGAGAGGTGTGAGGCATTGACAACAATCCTCTTCCATCAACACAGTATCTCAGGTCTTCAGGGATTACAAACCAGTGGCACTGATAAAGATAAAATCCTTTTCACTGAAGCCTGTAGACCTCCTATCCTTTCATTTGTGGTTTTCTGTGCATTGCCAGTGTAAATCAATCTGTAGCTGTCGGTAGTAGTTGCCTAGTTGATGTTTCTCAGTGTAGTTTCTGTTCTGGAAAGATCATTTCACGAAGCAGGAGCTGTGGTGAGGCAGCCAGACCTGTTAATAGGGGCAAATGTCACCCATCTGCTGGTGCTCTGGCACAAACCTGCTGCTGACTTCTCTTGCTTCTGGGAGATGATATTCCAGGGATGTCTCAATAAGGTTTTAATTCTTGAGATACTTGGTTTTTAATAAGCTTTAATTTTCTAAGTAACTTGTTTGTTGTAAAGATGCTTGCAAAAAAGCAAATCCATGTTAATGCAAAATTGTATTAAAGTATCAAAACTCCATAAATCCTTTTGGAAGTGCAAGACCCAAACCTAAAAAAAACCCCCAGATTTTACCTACAGCAGCTTGCAGTAAGGAAAGGAGTAGATTAAAAGCCTTTAGTTAACACAGAACAAAAATACAGAGCTTACAGATTCTTCGCAGGTCAGGTACCATTGTACAGAAAATCAATAACGTGCTAATCAATTTGATGTCCCTTCCAGAGTAACCTGTCACTCAGGTGTAGCTCAACTACTGTTCCTATGAGTACTTTCTACTTATGGGTACCTGCTCAGCAAATGATCACCATCTTCGAGATGCTTCCTTGAGACAAGTCACCTTCAGCATCAGAGATATGGTTGAGACAGCAGATAACAATAGGTACAAATAGCACAAAAGAAACTCCTAGTGACCCAAGTCTTAGATAATCCCATTTCCTTACTGCTTCCCCGAGAGATACAGACGAATCCTGCTTCAGCGAGTTGCTCATCTCCCCAGTTTGCAAGGCCAGCAGCCAAACTGCCTTCAGTTCCTGAAAAGCCCACTGTATGTTAGAACTGTGCCGTGGTTTAACCCCAGCCGGCAACTAAGCACCGCAGCCACTTGCCCGCTCCCACCCATTGGGATGGGGAGAGTCAGAAAAGCAAAGGTCAGAAAACTTGTGGGTTGAGGTAAAGACAGTTTAACAGGTCAGGTAAAAGCTGCGCACACAAGCAAAGCAAAACAAGGAATTCATTCACCGTTTCCCGTGGGCGGTATTATGGCCATCTCCAGGGCAGCCGGGCTGCATCACACGTAACCATTACTTGGGAAGACAAATGCCATCACCCCCAAGCCCCCCCCTTCCCCCCCCCTTCCCCCAGCTTTACGTGCTGAGCATGATGCCACGTGGTACGGAATGTCCCTCCGGTCAGCTGGGGTCAGCTGTCCCGGCTGTGCCCCCTCCCAGCCCCGTGTGCCCCCCCAGCCCGCTCGCTGGTGGGGGGTGAGAGGCAGAAAAGCCCCTGGGGCTGCGCAAGCCCTGCTCGGCAGGAACGAGAACAGCCCCGCGTTATCAGCGCTGCTCTCAGCACGGATCCAAAGCACAGCCCCGTACCAGCTACCGTGGAGAAAATAACTCTATCCCAGCGAAAGCTCTCCAGAAGTTTCCCAGTGTGGCTTGAACAATCCACCTGTTCCCCTCAGGAGTAACATGCGTAGTGTATGTCGATTACTCATGATCAGCTTTGCTCAAGCTTTAAGATAAAGCAATAGTTCCTTAGAACTGTAGACAGGAAAAAAGGGACAGTTACAACCAAAGAAGGCAACAGCACGCATCATTAGAAGTCTCTTTACAGCTCCTTGGGAGTCATGAGCCAGCCCTGTGGAATCTGTCCCCGGTACGGCTTTGGCCTGAAACCTCCCTCAGCTGGCACGTCCTGGCTCTGCTGCTAAGCCCGGCCGCTGGCGTCCCTCGGCAGCCACTCTGCATGGGCCAGGACTTCTCCCTTCCCACCTGCCTGCCCTTGCCAGGAGACATCACCAAGGAAAATTGGGGACACTGTGTTTTCCCTCCTGCCTATCGCTTTTCTGATCAATGCGTGTTATTTCTTAAAGAGATCATGGTCTTGACTTCAGCTTAGTTTGTAATTGGAAGCAGCTTGTAGGCAGCTCTGTAGCTTGTCTAGCTGAAATGAATAAGGCAAGAAGAGGCAGAAGATCTTACAGGAAGGCTAAAATAATTCCTCTACAGGTGTGTCAGCGAGAGCTGTGAGCTCACAAACCAACTGTTAGAAGGATTTCACTCTGCGCGGCCCAAGCACATCACTGGGGGCTCCCGCCAGGCCACGGCAGCAGATACGTGTGTCAGGAGCAGCAGCAGCGGCACGTCTGACAGTGCAAAATGGCCAGCCTGGCTTGCGCTTGCAGTGATGGGACACAACATGTGTTGTGTGAAGATCTGCACTCATCTTCTGTGAGCTCATTCATGTGAGTGAAAGCTCTAATGCGCGTCTTTCACAGGTAGCTGGAAGGGCTCTGTGACAGTGGTTGGCACTGGTTCAGCTGTGCAGAGCACGGCAGCCACCATTCACCGGGAGCAGGCAGTGCTCGCTCTGAAGGATTCAGAGAGCTCCGAGAGTATCCAAGGCTGAAACACATCTGATGATGGCGAGAGCCATAGAACTCGGTCTGTTTCATTCAGCAGGCTACGGGGACCTGAGCACGATCTCCAGGAGCCTACAAGGGGAGCAGAGGCAGGACAATAAAGGCTCTTCACGCTACCAGAAAAACATAATTTACCAGGTATGATTATTTATGCTTAGAATTACCAAAATTCTGGTGGGCTGTGGTTCCTGGTAGAACAGGATTAGATATTCTTCAAAAGGAACCATGGATTACATTAAGGAAGATGCAAGGGCAGTCCAGCAGCATGCACAGTGCAGCAGATCCTGGAGCCCAGCGACAGGACCAGAGGCAATGGGCACAAAGTGAAAGACAGGAGGTTCCTTCTGAACATCAGGAAACATTTTTCACTGTGAGGGTGACTGAGCACGGGCACAGGCTGCCCAGAGAGGTTGTGGAGTCTCCATCCTTGGAGATGTATGCGGTCCAAGGCTGTAGGGGTTGGACCAAATGACCTCCAGAGTTTCCTTCCAACCTCAGCCATTCTGTGATCTTTCCTGGCTTCAGGATCTAGTAACATACTCAGAGCAGGTCATCGTTCCCTACTCAGTTTCTTTAATTTCTTATTTTTATGAAATCAGCAGCAGTACTGATTCCCAGCATACTAACATGTGTAACAGAGCAGGATTTCATTCCAAATAGTTCCAGTCCAGCTGCTGATTATCTTCCAAAAATCACTATTCCAGTCACGTGCTGCTACTGGTTAAGGCTTGAACACATTCTGAATAATTGTTGGTGAATCCAGGGCACTTTTTGGACAAGTTAGTATTATCTAATTACAATTATCCCACATAGACCTGGTGCTGAGCGTTAGCAATCAAAACTATGGTTTCATTTTCTGTTAGATGTTCCTTATATAGCTAACATAGTATGAAATTATTTTGTGCCACAAAAAAATTTATGTCTAAGCTATACTGGAAAAGCAAAAGGAAAGTATACCAGGATGTTACCTACATTGACATTATACATGGATTTTGCTTGTCACATGACCAAATTCTTTGAAAATTAATGGATACACCTGAAAAATAAGCTATGTCTTACACTGAGTAAAGATTAAAGTTAAAAAATAATTACTTTGAAAACAACACTATCAAAACTACCTTCTTTAACACATATTTACCTAGAAATCAGAGGTCTTAAGAGCTTTTAATGGGTTCCTGTTGCGTTTGTAGGGTTGGTCTTGGCTACAGACCCTCTCATAACAAACCTGCTTACAAGTTAAATACGGTTTGAAGACCGCGCAGAACATAAATACATTTGCTGATATCAATCCTAATGTTGTCTCATTTCAGAAAGCTGTTTACAGCTTAAGGATTCCCCATGTTTAAAATGCCATTTTGCTTAACACTGGGGGAGGAAGGTGCTCCTGGTCCAAGGTCAGCAGGAGCAGAGACGTGCAGAGGCAGAGGGACGGGAGCAGCTATTTATCAAAGGAACAAACCCACGTCCTCGGGGAAGGGAATTTACTGCATTTGAATTCACCAAGAACTGAAGCCAGGAGCAGCTTCCAGAAGCAAGAGCCGATCTGCGGAAGGCCCAGAGATTCCTGGCCTTGGCTTGGGAGTTCTTGCTGGTCATAGAGGCAAGATATAATTTCTAAGGAGCGACAAACCTTGCTAGATTACAGCTCCCTGTTAACTCCAGAGCTCACCCTTCAAATCAAATCAAATCAATCACATCAAATAACATGCTGGAATATCTCTTGTCTACAGAGACCGAGGACTCATGGTTACCTTTGAAAAGTGTGCACACAGACTGGCTTCCAGGGGTTCTGCTGAACGCGTCTCTCTTGCAGCCTATGTCCTTCCCTCTGAGCCATGGAGGTTGCTACTTCCAGTTATGTTGTTTCTAAACAAACAAAACATGGAACTGTCACCCTGTCTCCACTCTTTAATATTGTGAAGGATCTATGCAGAACAGACAGCTTGCATAAAACAAAGAACTGGACTGAAGTGAGAGCTATGCATGGGAGCCAGGTTCTTCTGAGCTTCAGTTCAAGGCACCACAAGATTTCCCTTTTTTATGGTGCTGGATTATTTCCTCACCTCTGCTGCATTTCCTCATTCAGTGAAATGAATGCAGTGGAACTGTTCACACGAGAAAAATTACTGATGTTAAAACCTGGAAACTAGTGTTGAATATTATAATGTGCTCCAGGTTCCAAGCACTAAAGGTCTTACTGATTTCACCGTGTGGGTACGCTGTAATGAGTCAGTTTTGATTTGCAAGAGTGAATTATGCTGTAAAACTAGTACAGCAGTAGATAGAAAATATTTTAACTGGAGCCACCCTCGCAAGAGCACTAAACCCTTGGCTGGCCTTGGCAGCTGTCATCCCTCTGTCTCAGTGCATGATCACTACATAAGCAACGGAGAAATCTTGTCATTTTGAACTTCGTGATGAAAGAAATCCTTATTTACAGTTACACCCAGTAACCATTGTGTACAGGAAGAGTGTGATTATAAAAATACAGTTAGGACAAGTCTTACAAGTCTTCCCTACCTGACTTGTAGCGGGATACACATTGCCCTCGTTGGATTAGATACACTGCAGCGATGACCCTGCAGCAATGCAGAGCAGACCGTACCTTCTCAACGTTTGTGCAGACTAGAGCTGTCACTTCTGGGAGCAGCGTCAGGGTCTTGGGAGCTCTGACGAGCCTCTCTAGATTATGGCAGGACCTGGACTCTCAGGGTATTCCCCTCTCAGCCAGGGCACTTCCCACCAGAACACAAGCAACATCTGTTTTTACAACAGATAGTTTTGACAGACAGTATTTTATAGGATTATAAAAAAAAGTGTTATCAGTGAGTAATAGTCATTCTTTGAGCCACAGAGCTTGGTTTTCTCAACTGAACAGCACATCTTGTCCCATGTATTCCCAAAATAATCCACACCAGGCTGACAGAAGTGACACACAACCTATAGGAGACCTGCGCTGTCCTGAGTGGCAGCTGGAGGCCAGGCTGGCTGCCCCAAGACATTTCTCCTGACACTGTATTTACACATCTGAATCTCTCCCACAGTGCTTGTCTGAACCACCCTCCCCCCTCACTGAGTCTCCTGCAGGGCTGGCTGAGGCAGCGGATGGCTCAGGCATCACTCCGCCCTGGTACGGCTGTGAGGACAGGGTCTGAGTGTGCCTACAAGTGCAAGGTAAGGTACAAGAGGATGTGGCCTGAGAAGCTGTGGTAGCTGCGTCAGAGATGGACGTTCATTTACAGCCTGAGTATACATATGGGTGATACATCCCCCAGGCGACAGCTGCTGGTAAGTAACATTCCTTTGCTCCCCTGATCAGAGGACTCTCTGCGCTAACAAGCTCCTCCACTGAATTCAAAACCCTCCGTTTTGAAGCCTTGAGGCTACATTGCAGCAGACAGCTCTAAGTTCAGAGCTAAAAGCACTTAAATCTTTTATATAAAAACATAGATAGAGTCAGCAAAAGGACAGTTCTGGGTAAGACGAAAGTAGATCCAACTTGGGAGGCAGGACAGTAATTATCAAAACTAGAGCAGAATACATAATTTCACAGTTTTTCACTCAGTCTGAGCCACACATTAAAGGACATAGCTGCAGTGAGGCCCCCCACTTCTGGCCAACACTTCTGTAATGCATTAGGATTTTTCTAGTCCCTCCTCCAAAGGCATAATATACAGTTTTGCAATATTTTTAAGTAGCGTCAAGGACATAACGTTTCAGTTCCACATCCCTGATGTACCAATTAACTTGAGTGACTTGGAAAGCTTACCTTGAAGTTGTGCACATAATGTTGACATTAAAAAAGAAAATGCTGCCAACATTTGTTAAAAGTGCCAAAATGAAAGTGCTCTGTTCAGGCTCACCCCGACCACCTCATTGTTCCCATCCTATCTCACAGGATAATCAGAAAGCATCTGAGCAATTCTCCACCCTTTCCTCATTTTCTCTGTAGGGAAGCATGAGATCAGCAGCTTTCTCCTTTTCTCATTTTTGTCCTTTGCATGACTGTTATTTGTTTTGACTTATTAGACTTTATTTTCATATATACAAAAAAGTTTGTGGGGTATAATGCAGGGATACCTGCAACCTAGGGAAGCTGTGTCTTGAGACCCCCTATAGCCAGGTCTACTCTACAGAATCATTCAGAGCACTCTAATTTTAGGTTTCTACTCTGAATTGCACTGTAGAAATTTCCTCCTGACTGTAGAGGCAGCACAGGGAGGTTAACCTGGCTGGGCTAAAGAATGCCATTGTGAACACTACTGTACTGATTAGCAGGTTTCTGCTATTTAGTAACTAACTGCTAATTCAGTATTCCAGTATTTAGTGGTGTCTCTGGAAGTAGGAGGTGCTAGTAGTATAGAAATGTTTACATATAGCTCGCAGCTAGCTAGTAAACATTCAAAGACTCAGGTCTATTAGTGCCAGGAAATAAATTTCCTGCTTATAATACATAAATATAAGAAACACAAATAGCAATCAAAAGTAAGAATTCTGTGGTTTGCAAGGTTTAAGAGATATTTTAACAACAAAAGGAAGCACAGTCTGAATAAATACGTCACTAGTTACTCGCTGTAACTAGTGGGACTGCTACAAAATTTAGAGAGTTTGGTCACCATTTCAAGTCAATTTCTTTTTAATCTGCAAAGATTTTGGTAATGTCAGATAACACACCACATGTTTACATTTTCTCATGTAAAATCAGGAATTACAACTTTACCTATAAAACCCACAAGTACTAGCCATAAAAAAAACCCTTGCTGGTGCAGAATTCCTTTTGATAAAACTTTCTGTGCTTTACTCATGCTAATTCTGATGTCTCCGTTATCAATCCCTTGCTTTCCCAGCTGTACAGCAAATGGGCTAATGACATAAACTAAATGGGATAAGAGCTTCTGGCCACAATCTAATTCACACTGCTCAAGGCAAGACAGGACGACAAGAAAAGTGCCTGCAAGTGACGCACAGGTAGCCACTGCTCTGGTAGCACGATGTGTACTTCTAACTACTGGCAGAATAACAAAATGAAAGAACTTGAGCTCAGATCAGTCCCCAGCCGTAAATACCAGGCATTGTCTTTAACAACACTTCCTTGGTACATCTAACAGCAGAATGACATAGAGGTTGATGCTTCCGTTACAAATTATTTTTTCAGTGTCGGAGGTACCTGTCATCGCTTCCCTGTATAGCCTTGTTGCATAGATTCCCATGGTTTTTTTATCTTATTTCCAACTATTTTCTGGAGAGTCGTTTTTATTATTTTCTCAAACCTGCTAAGGAATACAGCCTGCAGATGCAGAGTAAACTGAAGAGATTAGCAAAAATGACAAATTTTCAACCTTTAAATTATTCTGTGTTCATCTTTTCAACTGTACTTGGTTCTAGTGTAAGAGCTGGCTTCCATTCTGCCCATTTTATACTCTGTCCTTCCCTCACTGGTAGACAGCTGCCCTCCACATAGGGGTTTAAGCAGAAAGGGAAGCAAGCCGAGCTTTCCGCCCTCTGGTTGTAGCGAGGGTTCCTGTGATGAGCTGGAAGCGGTGCTCTCCACAGCAGTGCCTAAGACTCTCTCTCTGGGGGTTTAGTGGATTTTAGTTGCATGCTATGAGGGATTACCCTAATCTTCAGGTACATGTAGCAGAGGTAATTCACCTTTTAATCCATATTTAGCAAAAGCCTTACAACGCACCTCTGTAGTGCAACTGAATACCTCTAGCAGTTTAATACCAAATACTGTAGTGGGTAAAGAACATAAGTACACCGGAGTCTAGAGCCCAGGCATTATGCGTGGTACTAATTTCTGTTTGTATGTTACTGCCCTGAATTGGGAATGGGCTACAAAAAGGAACTGTAAGCAAAATGGTCAAGCAATAGGGAATAAAATAGTGGCCTCTAAATAAAAGCTAATTTAGTCTACTATGATTGTACCAAAACAATGTCATAGAAAATAAATCTTACTAGAGAAAGGAGTAACGGACGTACTTTACCTCTGTGAAAATTCTTCCCACCATACACCTGAAGGAGGCAAGGGAACACGATTAAAAGCATAGGAACAGTTGGTATTAAAAAAATAAATAAAATCAAAGCATCGGCATCTACTGCTATATGACTTCTACTGAATTCATGGTGTGCTCGGCATGAGTTTCTGATACATCTTCAAGTTCCTTTAGACATTTACACTGTTCTGAAACTAGTAGATTAGAAGCTCTGTAACACTTCTGGTCAAAATTTCTTCCTTTGATTATTTTCCCATATGAATGTTCACTGAATAGAATGTGGCTATGAGATTTAGGGAACATCTCTCAGATGCATAGTACCCAATCAGATTTGATATGTATAAATTAGTAATTACGTCAAATTAGGGCCAGTTTTTCAAATTCTAGATCCAGTTTATATGTAGCTTTCCAGCAAAGTAAATTAGGTCTTTATTAAGTCTAAGCATATAATTTGTATGTGTAATTAAATATATAACTATTCATGGCCTCAAATGCATTTCCTTTCTCATTCTGATGATATATGGGAGACTGGGTTGCTCCTGCTTGAATATTTCACCCTTCATTTCCATCATTTAAACATAACTAGGGCAGTTGTAGCAGATGTGATACTGCAGCTTGACACTAACCTGTTGTATTTTAACCTTACCCAGCACTTCCAAATACATGATCCCTGTTCAGTTGTTGCAACTTCAACCATTCAGCGTGACGTTCCTCGTGGTAACTATCCGTCACCGGGCACAGTTTCTAAACATGCTATTACAGCTCAGCACGTTCACCTCAGTCAGGCCCAAATGAGCAGCTGTTGTGCTCCTCACCCCAGGCGGGAAAGCAAAGGAGACTGCTGTAGTTATTTGTGGCCTAAATCAGAAGATGTGCAGGGCACAAGGCAGCTGAGGGATGAGATGGGATGTTTTTGTGGTCAAGGCAATCAAACACCTCTCTGGAGAACTGGATCCTGTCATCACATGTGCCACATTCTTCCTTTTGCTGCAATTGAAGTAATTTAAAACAAACACTTTGGATGTGCGGACAAAGACTAACTTGAACTTGGGGAGTCTTTTCCAGTAGCCTCTATGGTCCGTAGAGAAGGACAGACTCCTCCAGAATTAGACTCTGCTCTGACCAGTGTTTCTCAGTGTGGACTGTGGAACATCTAAATGTGGTACACAAAATAAATTAAATTATTAAATTCATTTTTTAATTCACAGCTATTCCCAAATGCATGAGCACTTAAACAAATAACAGGGAGGGACACTCGGAGTTTGGCCCCAATTTTATTAGCTGGAAGAGACAGCCAGTGTCAATACCATATCACACGGATATTCCCGAAAAGCTAATGGGGTGGCCTCCAGTGTTTTTAAAAAGGTAAGAAACATTACCTATAGGAGCTCATCTCTTAGGATAAAATTAACTTGTTGGTCCTTGTAATGGTATATTCCTTACTGTTTGAGTGTCTGACTTAGGACTTCAGCATCTCATCTACAGAATTTAAAACAGTCACAACTAAATTAAGAGAAGCAGCCCTTCAAATGAAATCTAAAGATCATAAAAATAAATGCAAACAATATATTACACATAGGAATCAATATCTGATGTCAAGAACTCTGAGAAAATAGATTTTCAGATTGTGCCTTCCAAATAAGCAGATATTTCATTATCTCTTCACCATCTGTCCCCAGGTAATACTCATAGAATAGTACAGAATCATAGTGTGGGTTGGAAGGGACCTTTAAAGGTCATCTAGTCCAGCCCTTCTGCAATGAGCAGGGACAGCTTCAAGTAGATGAGGATGCTCAAAGCCCTGTCCAACCTGACCCTGAATGTTTCCAGGAATGGAGCATCTACCACCTCTCTGGGCAACTGGTTCCAGTGTTTCACCACCCTCACTGTAAAAAATTTCTTCCTTATATCTAGTCTGAATCTGTCCCCTTTTAATTTAAAATCTTTAACCCTTGCCCTATCACTACAGGCCCTGCTAAACCCTTCATCTCCTAGGGTTTGTAGTAGTGCAAATAAAATATTCCCTGTGGCTTCTCAAGCAACAAAGTGCAGCATACAACACTTGAATGTGACTTTTGCTGACTCCGTCTTGCAGAAGGACTGGATGAAGCATTGTGCTCTCTGCTTATTTAGAGCTGCAGATCAGCCCATTCTGGGCACAGACCCAGCTGTAACTGAAAACAGTGTTTCCCAAAAAGAAATGCAAAGAAAAGCAGAATGAGAAGCAACAAACAACAAAAAGTAAAACGGGAGCAGGAGCAAAGTCTGAAAGCAAAATGAACTTCAAGCCTGAGGGAGAGTCAGACAGGCATTCACCTCCGCCAGCCTAGCTCCGGCAGCAGGGAAAGGGGGGGCAAAAAAAAGGGTTAGCATCCATATCCCAATCTTGCTGAGCACGGGGGATAAGCATTGATTGCTGGCACCACCATGGGAATATTGGCTCACGCAGGTGTGCAGGGTGGTGCTGAGGAGCCTCTCCCTGCTCTGGAGCAGCTCACAACCAACATGGCCCAAGGGATGGTGCTTCCTGCCACAGCTTTCCTGGCTTCTGCTGCACCTCCACAGCCAAATATGCAATGGCCTTTGCCTCTTCTGGTGCAGACAGGATTGCATTTCTGTATCTGAAAAACAACTGATGTGACAGGGCTCACTATGACTCTCTAGCAAAGGAACCGCATTATACAATAAATTGGGGTAGTTCAAAAAAATAGGCATGACTTAAACATTTCAGACCTACATACATATAAATAATATAAATATAATAATAGTAATATAAACATGTTTAAATTTGGACTATTCTTTGCTCCTGCATTCACAAGTTAATATCTTCCTATAATCCTTAGTAATACGTGCTGCCCACTATGGGAAAAAAAGCTTTCCTAACCTACCTTATCCATTTAGCTGTCATAGTCTTCCAGTCCCCTGAAACTGCAAATGTTCTTAATCCTGAAATTGCTCCATCACTGGTTTTAATTGGGTCTCGTCTCTTACTGTCTTGTGCTTGAATCACAGTTGGATAATTGGTCTCAGTACCAAGCATGAAAAACAGAATCTGAGGGAAAGCAAATTAATGCATCCACTACTGCAGGTACAGTCTGCTAATGAAATTATGGACTGGAAGCTCATGTCCTTGTAGCTAACTTTAGTCAGCAAGATAAAGGTTCATTAAAGAACAGGGCATAAATTCAGCTTTTTGTTCAGCTGGGTATGTATCTGAACAAATTACTTCCAAAACTAATTCCTTTGACTGCAAGTGAAAGGTAACTGAAAAAGCAATCAGAAAACAAGATACATTTTAATTGTCAAATTAGGAAGACATTATTTAGCATTTTAAGCTTAGTGGGGCAGATATTGCTCTTACAGATATCTATAAAATTATGAAATTAATATGTGAAGTTGAATCCACTCAGAAACTAGACGTTTTCATACAAGTTCAAATATCCAATTTAAAAAAAAAGAAAAAAGTTTACAATACTGATGATAATATAATTTCTCAGCTATTTTAACAAGTATGCTTTGCTTGGATAAAGACTATCTTTGTTATATGCACCTGACAGTGCAACATGCAAAAGAAATACTGACCTGACTGCAGGGGTCACTTTCATTTAAGGGAAAACTGAGCAGGTCTCTTCAGTGGGTGACTATGAAGCACACAGAAAAACTCAGGTTCCCTTCTTTCCTTCTTTCAAGCCCTTACAACATGCACATGCTGCCTTAGGAAACAACACATTCACTAGGTCTCAGCAGATAACTGCCAACTGAGAAGGGAACAATTGTAGTACCACCAGAAAGGGAAGGATTAACTTAGGGGCATGGAAGGACCCACAGTGGGGTGGTTCAGGCTGCAGCAGGTGTGGAGAAGTCAAAAACCTCTTGGAGGCAAAAGAGAGGATTTCTCAGTCACAGGATCAAAAACCACTCCGGCTGCTGTCACCGAAGCTATCTTCCCGTACTGCTTGCAGCAATGTTATTTTTACTGGAACTTCAAATGTGAGTGCTAGTGCCTATCTATCTGAGAAGGAGCCTTTTGAAAACACTGGTTGTAACTTTTTTTTTTTAATATTTTAAAGCAAATTGAATATATTATCTAAAATCTTAACGATCTGGCCCTGACTGATGTAATAGAAGTGAACAAGCATTCTTAGGTAAAATTAATGCTGTGTAGGACATGAGCACATAGTTCAGGGGTCAGACAAAAACTTGGTGCCCAAGAAAGTGTTCGGTCTCCACAGAAGTCTGAGATTACACTGTATACACAAATTGACCAGGATCATGGTTTTTCACAGCAATAGAGCGAATTGGTGCACCAGGTTACCACTTTCTGCAGACACCAACAACCGCACTGACAAATCCTTAGGATAATCATGGTGCAGTTTCTGGAGAGTGTGTTAGAAATCACACTTCCTAAACTGTCCTTCTGTTTTATTAAGTTTCTGCGATAAACTAATTTTTATCATCAAAGAATTCAAATTGAAAAAAGAAACAATTTGTTTAATGTGTTTGTGTAATTAAGGCTACAGATAAAACGGGATCAAATCACCTAAACAAATGCACTTCCATGTTCAACAGTATTTTCTAAGCATAAAGATGGCATCATCTTAGGAGCAATACAAGTTTTATAAATATGTATTTCATAGGGCTTGAAAGTTTGTGTTCTGTTTATAATTGCGTGTCTCCGTGTAATAAAGCTATCTCTTAAAGTATGCCTATATACAGATAACGTAAACCGGCCACATCAAAAATTAGGACAGAGATAATATAGCATAACTAAATCTGCGGTTTGGTATCTCTTGTGAGTTCAAGGCTTGTTTTATTCTTTAGAGTATTTACTTTGTGGTCCATTGATGTCGTCAGTAGAGCAGGCATAACTTTCAGTTTCAAAAACTGCCCAGTTTAAAGCTTAAAACATTTGGATCATGGGAATAGCTATCGGTTTTAGCATAGGAGATTGCCATAGAGTTGGAACAAGTGGCATGGTTTAGTATTTTGTTGGCAATATGGTCAAAATGGAGAATTTCAGAAGAAAAAATTCCCAGGTTTTGTTTGATTTAACATTTTGTTTGTGCCTAGAGATAACCAGTACCATTTGTATCTTGGAAAGCAGAGCATAAACTAAGGCTCAGGAAGGGTATTAAAGTGCATCCATCAAGGAATCATATATTCCATTTTTCATTTCCATAAACAGCCTCCTTATTTGTAGAAGCTGGCAGCAGGGGACTAATGCACCAGCAAATGTTTCTGCAAGTTTGTGCGAGTAAACAGTAGCGTAGCCTTGATGGCCACAATAACCACTGCCCCACTGGGTCAAGCTGGCAAGCAAAAGAGTGCAGAGTCCTTTATGCAGAAGGCTTGTGTCACCATTTGTGGGGTCAGGAAGGAGGGGTAGGAGGAGAAGATTGCCCCAGGATGAGAAGATGGACGTGGGTAAACACTGAACAAAGCTTGAGAAAGAGAACTAACAGCCTCTATTGCAGTTTCCTTGGCACTGATGGTCTTCTTGCTGGAGCACAGCCTTTGGCAAGCTGCTGGGATAAGCACTTTGTCAGACTGCTCGTCTTGGTGCTTTGGAGCAATGCCTGGCTGTGGCTGGAGACAGCAATTAGGTGCCATCAGGCAAAACCACTTTCAGACATTTTTATATCTAGTATAGCAAACTGTTTGTCCTTGTTTCTCTCCTGGTGTATGGTTCATAGATCTGTCCTCCCAAGCTGCTCACCAGTCATTGGCTCTTTTTTCCTGCTGTTCCTCTAGATTTGCCCACTGGTTCAGGTTGCCTACTGTACTTCTGCTTTACTTTGTTGTCTCTCTTGACATAGGCAAAATTGGTATAGTTAGGGTGTCTGATTTAAAGATTTCTGAAGGCTCAAAATCATTGCAACAGGATACAGAGGCTTGCCTTGAGGACATTTGTCTACTTGCAGCACAGGCCAGAGCTTAACAAAGACATCTTTTAGCTGTTTGGTAGCATAAAAGTGCACAGTTGGTCTCAAGCCAGGTTTTGACAGACATGGAGCATCATTATCATTAAAGCAATCACCACAACTGCAATTAATTTGGACTTCTGTAAGCAGACACATGAAGTTTGGTAAGTGATACTATCTCAGCGCTGAAAAATAACAAAACTGTGCTTCAATGTTCAGCATTGAAGATTAGGTTGTCAATAGAGCCAACACAGGATGTAGCAGCTCCCTTTCAATGGGAATCTGCATTTTCATTTCCCACCTCAGATTTAGTGGTACTAATGTGATCCTGCACCTTTGCATCAAGCAGATATAGGGAAATAAATTGTTTTACGCAAGTAAAGGCAGCAAAAAGATGGGTTAGATGGTACACTGAATCCAGCTATGTAATTATTTCCTTGTGGATAGCCTCAAAAAAACCTTCCCACAGAGTATGTCAAATGATGACAAACATGATTTCTCAGTAACATAACGCCTTCTTTCATTCCTTGTAAATCAGAATGACAAATGAATTACATGGCATTTGCCATGGAGAAGAAGTTGTGGTCACAGCAGATTCACAGAAAGAGGCAAGCAACATTGCTACGCAGTAAGGAAAATAACGTGCCCCAAAACTCTAATGCTGAAGTACCAGAAAACAAAATAATCTAATTGGGATTAGGACCCACTTTGCATATGACACTCTGTGCTGAATTTGTAACAAGAACAGGAGAAATCTTGCTAACACTTGGACACCTTACACTGCTACCAACGATGATCCAAGTATAGACCATCCTGAAAGAACTTGTATGCCTGCGCCAAATGTTGCACAGTCATGTCTCAGCAGTGAGAATAATTTGGTTGGAGGTGCTGAATGTCTTCAGATCCTGCCTTTCTTAACAAGACTTCCACACTTAACCTGGAAGTTTCAGGGAGACATGCCATAATCCATCTTTCTATAATACATCCAGCTCTGCCAGATCAGCTGAACAACCAACCTTCAATTATGAGATTATTGCTATAAAAATGCCTTTTAAATCGTGTTTGCTACTGTACGGAAACCTGTCAAGGCTTTGTGCCTTATTAAGTACAAACTGTTTCAATATGAAATATGACACAATATATGGCGTCTTTCTCTACTGCTGCAGAGTTTTGTGGATAGTGGGAAAACTTATCTTTCAGTTATGTTTGGTCTAATAGACATTATGAAGAAAGTATTTGACTCGGATTAGATGCAGAATATAACCCAGCTGGTAACTTTCCATCTTGTCAGGAACATTAAGCCCACTCCCTGAGATAAATTGCTTGTTCCATTCTATATGTCTGCTGGGGCTAAACACCCTGTTACAGTAAGATGGAAAAAGACAGAGTCATCAGCAACCAGAAACCGGGCCCAAAATAATTTGGCAGAGATTAGGCTTTGAGTTGGCACAGTCAGTGCCTGGGAGTGAATTATATCCATGCTACTAGACTTGGTAGCCTTTCTCATCTGGCCCTTATATATATTCCTGCAGTGACTTAGTATCTAGCTCCATTTATTTATTTTTTTCCTCAAATATCTTCAAAATACCAATACCATAACTATTAGAAGATTTCTAGTGATGATGTGTTTGGCACCCAGAAGCCTCATCTCTTTAATTTAGCTTGGCTTTTATGCCTCTCCTTGCTAGTAATTTTGGATTAATTTTGCTGTTCTTTGTTCTTCCCACTCCATTCCCTGGTACAAATTTCTATCAATCCACTGTGAACGTGGCTGTTTTCAGGCTTGAGAAGACTTCAGTTAAAGTACAAGAAAGGGAATTCTACTAAGAAAACTACAAAGATTATGAGAAAAATTATTCAGAAAGGAACTCTTGACTTTCTGCCAAAAGACCAACTTTACACTGGTCAGCAACGGAGCTCCACCGTTTGATAGCGGCTCTCGCTGCATGGGAAGAAAAGGACTTGTCATTATTAGGATGTGTAGCAGGCTTTCATGGGTTATCATTCCCTGTGTAGGCACATGGGATATCAGGACACTTCAAACAGAGGAACTATTGCAGCACTGAGCTCTGTAACTTAGTATTTGTTCAGAAAGCATAGCTGTCTTACTAGTAATAGCCAGCCCTAAACTAGTCTGTTTTCAGCACTGATGAAGTATCTTGGGTACCTTTTTTTATTTTCTGCTTGAAGGCTTTTATTCAGGATATGGCAAATGAGATCACTGTGACCTCAGCTCAGCTCCATCCGCCGATAGAGACATTATTTTTGGCCATAATGTCACTATTGCTTTAAATAATTTAGACTGAAAACTTTCAGGATTAATTTCACAAAGAGATGCCTGCAATGGAAATCATAATGCTTCCTGTAGCACTCTGCTCTGGGACAGTGTCTAGAAGGAAGATGAAAACCCGAGCTCAGCATTCCCTCTCTGCTGCATGTAAGGAAAGGCTGTGTGTGGCTTCTTGAGAAACTCAGCTGCTGCCTGCAATGCAGTATGGGCTTCTGAGCTAACGCCAGCTTAGCTGGCTAGCACCCCACCAGAAATCAGGCTCCGGCGCGTGGCTCTCAGTGGGTAGGCTTGTCCGGCCACAGTGGCCGTTCTGCTGCTGTGATGTGAGATACAAAGCAGCTTCAAGTTACTGAGGGTATGTGTTCAGGGGAGCAAAAAGCAGAGAAAGGAGGCAGGACAGCATAGAGATGCAAAGCTTCTGGGAACCAGTCCATGGATCTTTACATCTGGATCTTCACATCTGCCTCTTGATTCAGTTAACTTGCAATTAACACCTTGCATTTAAAGAACCATATACTTCTACTGGTTCAGTCCTTAGGCTGAACTCAAACAGTCAAAGACATCATGACAGGCTGGAAACAAACAAAAAACCCCACAGATTGTGCCCTTTGGCTCTGAGTCAGTGAAGTGTATACTTGGCAGTTTTTCAAAGATCTGAGGCATGCTTCTTAGCAAGAAGATACCTAAAAGTGAAAATTCCCACATAACTGCCTGACTCCAAGAATCATGGACTGGAGAAAAAAAATCCCGGTGTTGCAAATCTTGCTGTAAACTGGGGACAGCTGGTAAAATTCAGACTGCAGGAGTCCAGGATCCTTGAGCCTGGATTGTTTTGCTTATTCATGCTATGGACAATGAGCACTACAGCCAATGTCTAGCCCATCTCCATCCATTCAAAATACAACATGACTGCTGTTACAAGTCAGTAATGGTGGGGTTCTCTGTCAGTTCATAGATAGGTCTCTTGCAAGACGGCTGGTTTTGGCTTGTGGACAACAGCCAGAACTCACTGAAAGCACTGTACAAACAGTTTCTCATTGAAGTGTCTTGGGAGGTTGCCCATCCCGTTCTCAGTACACGTTGCCCTTACCACCAAATGCACGACCACATTGACAGTGTAACTAAGTTTCAACAGAAAAAGAGTGGAAGGCTATGGACACCAAACTCACATCCCACCCTTGGAAATTATTTCTGCCTAGTGAAGCTGGAAATAAGTTGTGCATTGATGAAGAGGGCTGCACAGCTGCTCCCCATATTATAGATTTCAGTGGAAGAAACCTCAGTCTGTAAAAGTCACTCATGCTCTAAGCAGCTTTTTCAATGAAGAATGTCACTGAAATTGATGGAGAGAAAAAACCATCCTTGGTTAAGGCAAGGGATAGATGTTTATTGGAAGTAGTCTCAGATCCACTGAAATTACTTGCAAGTTTTCTTTGATTTCAGTAGGATGGGATCTTGGCCACTTTTGATGGAGAGGAGATGAACTCCATAGGATGGCAAGTCATTTAACTTTTTGTATAGTTTAGTGCAGGCACTTGAAGAAGGGCATCCTTCCTAACACACATGTAGTGAATTGTAGTCACTGTTCTACTGTTCCCAGCCTCTTTATAGTCTACAGATTAGGCAGAAATCTCAGCTGCTATCTGATCTCATGTGTTGTCTTTGATGCCCAAGTTGTATTACATGACTGAAGAATTCAAACTCGTTAACAAATATAAATGAATACAGATACAACTAAACATAAAATAATTGGGGTAAATGTCACTCTACAAACGTCTTAATGTTAAATTTCAAAAACTCCAAGTGGCTGTCCACAGTAACATGTCTGGAAAGCTCAGCTTTTGCTCTCACCAGTGACAGCTTACAGAGCTGGATCCTCACTTACAGAGTGACCAGGCCTGGTCACTATTCCTAAGCAGATTTCCTCACCTACCCCATGCCTTTCTGAAGTCTGCAGGCCTCCATATGTGTATCAGCAACTATCATCTTAGCCTCCACTGCAAAACCAAGCCCAAAGAAAGAAGAAAGAAGGAAGGAAAGAAAACACTTCATTTCTGATAGATCAAATAATCTAATCAAATACAGTGAGGAAAGTCCCTGCAGAAATATATTTATAACGCACAGGATGTTAAAACAAACAAGTCAGTGATAAAGGGAGAATGACTCAAGCAAGTTAAGTGTCCAAACAATGCATCAGGCTTGGCGCTGGCAAGAACACTACAGAACCAGATGTAGACTGTGAATCAGCAGCTCTGGAATGCCAGCACAGAAAGAATGGCAATAATGATCCAAGGGGACACAGAGGCATGCAGAAACTGTTCCAAGCCCATTTTAGCAAAGCACATGTTTCTAGTATATATATATTCCTGTGATGGTAAAGCAATGTCTCAAACAGTTACTAGCTTAGTTTCTCAAATCATTAATTGAGGTCAAAAAGAGTTCCTGAGATCTTGAACAAATTAAATCTTCTGCTAGCGAGGCACTAAGGCAAAATTTAAATTAAAAAAACATGCTTTAGAAAAACCTGTTTGCTGGAGGGTGAAGGCAAAATGCTGAATTACTGCTGCTTAATTTCCAAAATCCAAATTCCATAGGCTGAATTCTGCTCTGGCTGGCAATAAAATGGGCTGAGGAACAAGCAGAGGGGAGCGATTCCATGCTCCTGGCAATCTGGTGCCAAGCGCAGGATTCCTTTCAGCGGGTGGGGATAAGAGACATGCCGTGGGGAAGAGCAGCATTTGTCCCCAGCTAACTTTGGCCATTTGCTAAACAGTCTTAGGATAGATGCAGGTCCAGTGGGAAGGTTTGGCATGTATCCCTACCCTCACCCTGCTGATTGCACTCTCTCTTTGGCGATGGGGGATGCAGGATTATTGCAGTACCCAGACTTCATTACTGAAGATATTTTGGACTCTGTGAAAAGACAGTTATACAGGTCAATGAGAGTCCTTACATCCTCTTCTTTTTGGCAATGTCACTCATTTCTTCACACCTATGAGAGGTGAGGGATACAAAATCATGGTTTGGCTTCCTCGGTCCATCTCAACACATAGACCCTGTGCACTCCTAGAGAAAAATTAGACTGGGTTCACTAGGGAAAGCAAATTAATTTTGTGTTTCTGGGAAGAGAAAAAGCACATGATACTTCTAGAAGAATCATCTCTCTTTTCATGAATTAAGCCACACTTCAGGAAATTTTGTGTGGGTTAGAATATACCTACTTCAAATGTGACTTACTGATTTTATGATTAATTTTCCTTGTCATTTTTTATATTGAACAGGAAAAAAGTCATTTATTTATAAAATTCTAACAATAAACCTTCCTCCAACTTTCAGCCCATAAAAAACTTTAAAGTAATATCTCTTGGTTACGCCTATCAGCTGACTGACTGAAAGTATACCCTGCTCTGCTCAGCATACAAAGAGACCATTGTCAATATTCAGAAAACACCTCAACACTTTGAACAGAAATCACATGAGAGGACCTTCACAGTGGCCAGATTGGTCAGTTGGCAAGAGGAGGACTGATAGCAATGAGAAGCCTACTCTGTATGTGTTTATAATTACCGCACAGGCTGCTCAGGATGTTTTCACTTCTTTTTTCTTGTGTCTCTGCTGTCAGCAAAGTCAAACGTTTACGTTTCAATAACCTACCCAAAGATGCATTTTTCTTGAAATCCATTTCAGCATTATGAGGGAGGAATAATTCTTTCACTAAGAGAGCAGTAATTGTTGATTTAGATTAGATTTTAGGAAGAAATTCTTCACTGTGAGGATGGTGAGGCACTGGCACAGGTTGCCCAGAGAAGCTGTGGATGCCCCATCCCTGGCAGTGCTCAAGGCCAGGCTGGATGGGGCTTTGAGCAACCTGGGCTGGTGGGAGGTGTCCCTGCCCATGGCCGGGGGGTTGGAACTCAATGATTTTTAAAGTCCCTTCCAACCCAAACTATACTATGATTCTATTATTCTTTCAATTAAAAATCAGTTCCAGCTTTGACTAGTTCCCCAGATTACGCTGGTCTAGTTTAGAATAGCAGTGCTGAGAGCAGTATAGTAACTCTTTTTTGCCTATGATAATGAAATCTCTGGATGTAATTTGAATGAAGACAGGACAGAAAAAAAAATGAAATATGATAATTTCTAGTGTCCCATTCTGCTTCTCAGCCAAAAAATCCCATCCAAGATGGTAATGTACTTTGCCATGGGTTGTGGTCAGGAGGAGAACATTGTTTTCAGAGGACAGTTGCAAAGCACTGTTTCTCAGACTGGTGCTGTACTGCGCTCTGAGGCATATAGTTAAATTACATCCTTTTCAGTCCCACGATGACCAAACTGTGACTTAAGGGAAATTTAATAATAGTCTCTGTGGGCCTTCTGCACTCATTGCAATTATAGCTGCAATTGTGCAACTGCAGGGAGCAGCCGCAGCAGTTTTCTGTCACTGCTAATGTATCTGTGGTAGGTTGACCTTGCCTGGATGCCATGTGCCCGCCAAACTGCTCTATCACTCCCCTCCTCAACATGACAGGGGAGGAGAAAATAAGATGGAAAAAAAAACCCTTGTGGGTCAAGATAAAGGCAGTTTAATGAAGCAATAGCAGAAGTCATGTGTGTGGAAGTGAAGGAAAACAAAAGCTGTTGTTCTCTACTTCCCATCAGCAAGTGATGTTTGGCCAGTTCCTGGGAAGCAGGGCTTTGGTACATGTAGCGGTTGCTCCGGAAGACAAATGCCATAAATAACAAATGCCCCCCCTTCCTCCCCCTTTCCCTTAGCTTTTCTATCTGAGCTGACATCATATGGTACAGAATATCCCTTTGGTCACTTTGGGTCAGCTGTCCTGGCTACGTCCCCTCCCAAGACCTTGCCCATGCCCAGCCTACTGGGGGGAAGGCTGAAGAGACAGCCTCGATGCTGCATGAGCACTGCTCATCAGTAGTCAAAACCGTGGGGTGTTATCACCACCTTTCTAGCTGCCAATCCAATTACAGCGCTGAGGGCTGCTGTGGGGCTCAGCCAGAGTCAACACAGTATCTCAGTCCTAACTTGGAAAGACCATTGGTATGATAAGAAAGTTATGTCACTCTTCTTCCATCAGTTGCTGCTGTCCAGACTACTTACATGATCACTTACATCAGAATAAAGAACTGCCATGTGTATTTCACATGCAGCTGACCCGCTATGCCCTCTAAATACAGACAGACAGTGTGTGATCTTTTGATTCATCACTTGTTTAGGTAACACAGATATTTTGCTCTCCAAAGTAAAAGGCAGAAAAGGCAAAGTAAAACAAAATGTAAAAAAACCCCAACCAACCCAACCAACTCTATGCCTAACAGCTTGTATTAGCAGATCAAATGAAGCGGAACTGTTTGCAACTGTTTCTGAAAAACTTATGGGTTTGGATATCATCTCACTGAGCAAAAAATCACTGAGAAAGGGAAAAATTAAGAAAGACTTCATTTGTAAAAGTATGAGACTTCAATAAATGGATTAAAATAAGATGATCTGTGTCTGAATTGGGGTATGGCTCTGTGTTTGCTTCTTTGCCAGTTGTGCCATTGGGACTTTGTCTTTGCACTTGTAACCCAGGCAGAGAAATGGCATGCAAGGGAAAAAAGTGCTGGAAAGGCTCATTAATGTCTATGTAAATAGCAATTCTTGCCTTGTAAGGGCACTCGGAATGTTTTTTTTTTATATAAAGATTCAGTGAATACCCAAGCAGCCTGAACACTGAAGGACTCTATATTGCTTTACAGACTTTATACAGACATACAAGGTAAGATTAAAATACATCTGCAAAACAGATCACACTGATCTGCAGCTAGAATTAACTTATGAATTAACATTTTGATATTGAAAGGTTTTTGAGATGCATCCCAAGCTAACTGCTAGCTATAAAATGCCAATACTTGGAGTCTGTTGGTAGAAAATACAGTGGATGCAGAGCAAACATAACAATTAGGAGTCTGGTTGAGTCTACATATTCTTTCTGCAATTTTACCTGTTACTTTACCAACCTGAATTGCAAGATCACAGGTGACCATGATAATTTCACATTGAGAAGCAAAAATGCATGCCCTAAGAAAAAAAAAAAAAAGTTTGTACTTTTCAAAATGAATGAAAAAGTTTTCTGCACAGACTCACAGTAGTTTATGCAGAATTGCTCACGGCAGATTGTCAGACAGGCAATCAGCATATTGTGAAAACAATATGATACAGTCAGTTGTAGAGACCTAGTATTTGTGATTTATAATTATATAGCTTGCTAGGGCAAATGTTGCAGATTTTGTTAATTATATATTTGTTCCTCTGACAAAATAATTAAGCATTCTCTTGAAAAGGATATTTTATTTTGGCAACCTCAGAAATATCAAAACATTTATGATAGACATCCATTGCATTCATTTGTACAGTTGAAAGACAAATCATCCGTCATCTGATTGATATCTCTGTGACAGCCCTGAAGCTCCATTAACAGTATTTGAAAATATAAGCAAGTGTAATGCAGTCAAAGAATTTGAATTTTGGCAGTGTGTCATCATATACATGTAATGTCAAGAGATGATACTTATTCTTCAGTCATCAATTTGACTCACCAAAAAACACAATAAAATGGAAAGGAAACTCATTCAATCAAAGTAATCCTTTCGTATTTTGATTTCAGTACATAAAACTTCCATAGTCTTATTCACTAACTTTCTCCAGTTCTTTAGGAAATCATAAGCATTGCTGCTGGGTTAAAACTGGACAAAAAGATTCATAAAGATTGTTTGCATGAGGACTATTGCATATAGATGAATCAGTCCGTGAGCACTTGCTTCAGGAATCTGGTATTAGAATACTAAGCCATTTCCTATCTTCACATCCTACGTCTTGAATGATGTGGAATTCATTATTTTCACTTACAACTCAATTGCAAGAGTGAAAACATTCTCTTACATGGAAAACTGAACTTGAAAAGATTGCAGAAAATTTCAAAATATCGATACTGCTATTTAAATTTAATTTTGATTGCACTTGCTGGGAGTTTTATGATTTGATTCTAAATTACTGAAATACATTAAATGATAATAAGGGCCATTTAATAAGCTTTCATAAGCTGGAGTTTATGAAAACAAACTGTGTATTTAGAGACAAAAAGAAAATAGAAAAAAAGAAAAAAGTCCCCTAACATAACATACGGTAGCTTATTTTTCATGTGATTGTCTTTATTGTCACTTCCAAAAAAGATGATCACTCTGATACCCACATAAAACTACATAAGTGAAAAGGAAAATTGTATGCTGTGCTTTGCCAGTGGAATATCTGATTTCGATCATTGCAAAGTGTCAATTAGATACATATAATACACGAGTAGATCAAATGTTTTAACCCTGTGTGCGTAGATAACTTCACTACACAACTCTGTCCTTAGGTTTGTTTTCATTCAATTTGACATTCACTCATTGATAATGATGTTTTGTTCCCACCCAGTGGGAAAAGCGCATAATAGTCCATTACTGGCAGGCTGTTTAGTCAATCTGTAAAGGACTCTATTTTGAAGCAGATTGTTTCTTACTTATCTTTCAAATATATCACAGGCCTTTGCCAATTTTGTCTTTTTGACATAAAACATTTTAAAAGCCAGTTTGTTTGTTTCTTTTTCTATAAAGAAAGTGCAATAATAGGGTGGAAAGAACAATTGAGAAGTACTGGCACAGGGGGAGGCGGGAAGGGGACATACGTAAGTACGTGTGTGCCAGAAGTACAGTTATCACAGAATTAAAAAATGGCTGAGCCTGGAAGCAAGGTCTGGAGATCATCTAGTCCTATCCCCCTGCTAATGTCCTATGGCTTTCACTATGTACACAAACACCATTTGGTAGCTTCTACTTGCTCATAACTCATGTCAGAGTCTAATCAGCCCTTTCAGAAGGCTAATGACAGAGCTCTTATGGAGCACAAAACTCTTTCAGCACAAAGTTTGAATCAATAACTTTTAATGGATTCTATTTGATCCTTGCAAAATACAGACAGAGAACCAATCTGATTCTGCGTCATTTGAACATTTTCCTTCAAATGAGTCCCAAATACATCCTCTGCTTTGGAAAAACTGTTCTAAATATTGTACTAAATAGTGCAGCACATTTGAGACTATCATGTAATTAAAAAGGATGTTCTGAAACTGATGCATTCATGCTACAGGCAGTTTTCTGGAAATCTCCTTAAGGTGGATTCAAATTTACATTTAAGAGCTCCATGAGTAAATTTGAGCATCTGAATAAAATTCTCCTACTTAGGGGTCCACCTCTGTATTTATCCTACCTAAGCTTGAAGCATCTAGGATTTGGCTATCCAAAGCTAAGTTAGTGTACTTGGGCTTTTTCAGAGTCGACAGAAGATACCTGGGCCTCTCCGAAAGATGATTTATCTGACCTATCTTACCATGACGTAAATCACCTTCTAGGGTATTTCAATCTCTCTATAGACTACAAGAAGAGACCAGGAAATCCACTAAACCAGATGCTAGACTAGGTTCTAGATGTTTATGATAGGTTAGGTGAAATCTGCTCTAGGTTTTCATTGTTCTGGTTGTTTAACATTCTAAGAAACCTCCTGCCTCAGGCAAGATCAAAAAAAGATTGTAACATCTCTCTGGCAGATCAGACTTCAGCTTTCCCCAGTCAAAATGCCAAAGAGACTCTCCTGGACACCTGCCAGACTACAGACCATGAATACCAAGGTTCCTATATATCATGGTATATGAAGTTTCCTTAGACAATCTGTTTTGTCTTGATATTTCTCAAAAAAAAGCTATTAGCAGAAAAGCAGTGTTCCCACACACAAAAGATGACTATTATGGCTGCTTTTTATTTGTGGGAGGAAAGTAATCTGGAAAAATTAATGATCAATTAACCAGCTGACAGCCACTTTAAAGTCTTGTTATATGACATTGTTTATTTTAATGTTGAACCTTGAGGAGAGATCAAAGCCATAAATACCAGTAATCTCATGGGAAGCCTGTCTGAAGCAAACCAAACCTTTGCCCCTTTTTCAGTGTTCTCATTAAGTTACATAAATACCCTTGCTAGCAATGCAGTAAATTCTGCTGACGACCATATATGGAAAGCAACAGAATTAAGCTTATTACCTAATACCTAATTACCATGTCTAACAGGAATAAAAACCAAACCAAAATTAATTTTGCCACTTGGGTGTGCAGATAAAATCCTACAGACAAATACATGGATTTTCTTAGTAAAAATCTGTCATGTTCATATAATTTTTTCTCAGAACAGAAACGCTATTTAAAGTTAAAAAATTCTATGCATCAGAACACACTGGTCTGAAGACTCTGCTATAGTTTCATTAACATCTATGAGATTTTCTGAAAGGGTTTCCTCTACAATCTTATATATCTCATAAAGCCTTCAGTGACATTAATAAGAATTTATACAAAATTGGATTTTCTAGTTAGCTCTAAACTGATGCAACCAGCATACTAGCACTTGCCTTTTTTTAATCTGTCCATAGTCATGCTGTTGAGCTGTGCAGTACAAGAAAGACAGGGAATGCCTGCCTCCCAGGGAGAGAGCTGTGCCACTTCCCACACCTACATGCAAATAGCAGAAAACAAAAATGTACTTCGTACTCATAGCAAAAGCCAGCTCTTGTTACACATTCAACATCCACAAAATGCTCAGTTGGGATTTCTCAATAAATCTTTTATTTGGCCAAGGAAGAAGGGCCCTAAGCAGTTCAACCTTTCAAGCTTACAAGCACTGCTTCTCATTATCTGGATTCAGATCTTAGCAGTCTAAAACATAGCCACAGAGGATTGAAAAAGACTACTTGGGTTACTGAATGATGTCCCAGGCAATCCAAAAACCACTGCAACAGATATTCAGTCTTAAAAGAGCTATACAGCTACTCCATGAATAACCCCATACCTCAAAGTCACACCATTCCTGATTGCCTGTAGACCTGAGACACAGAGAAAAAGGACAGAAAGCTGTACCTCTGGCATACCCTAAGAAGAAAGCAGGAGTGATCATTTCCTGATAGCCTCACAGTAGCAGGAATTGGAAGTAAATTGACCAAAAGATCCTAAGATGTTTCAAGAACTTCTAACACCAGATGCAACAGCAGCGTATCTTGCCAAGCACTAAAGCCCACCCACCCCGCTACCCAACTCGGATAGTTAAGCAACACAAGTCCTGTAATAGGAGGCTAAAACCTTGCAAACATGCAGAATGTCCTCTCTAACACACATTTGGGTACCAGCCCTACTAATAAATTGGATAAAAAAGAACAGTTATCTCAAGCTTTAATTCTAACTTCAGAGTCATTCTTATCTTGTTTTGTGATCCCCCATCTATAAACTTATGAACCCCCATCTTAAAACACTTTGAGTTTCTTATAACAATGTACCATTGTTGTCTATCTTTTCCTAGGGAAATCTAGCCATGGGGATCACAACAGGAATCTAATGCATTTTTTTCTATTAAAACAACATGAACTTGTGTGTTAACCCTTAAGTTTTTCTTCTGAATGTTACACATCTGGTCCTGTAGACCAGGCTGTACCTTCCAGAAATGAAAGTAGGACTGATGTATATGTAATCAGTGTAATCTATACTCCTTAGACAGAAAGGACAGCTGCTCCAGATAGTCAATTCATGCATAAAAGACTGATACAATTAACCTTGCAAATCTTCAATTAAATGCAACACACATATGCACAATTTTTTTCAAAGCATACTAGATCTGGTACTCAACTATGCCACTGTGAACCATGAGATGCTAATGATGTTAGAGCAGGAAGATTTCCAGAAATTGAGAAGGGATCAAAGGCGTATTCTTTCCACTCCATTTTTAAATTAATTTGGGGAATTATATCTGCTCTGGATACTCGATCACCAGTACTTAATTCTATTAACAGTGAGAAATACATGTATGATTTGAATATCACACATAAAATACTGATAGTATATTTACAAAGTAGATAAATGCAAATTATTTACTTCTGAATAATGACAAATGCACATAACTATAGAAATGGAAATTTTCTGCACTAAAATTACTTCAGCATATTGCTAATGCTATTAGCCATATGTCTGAAAACAGGGGGAATTAAGCTGTTGAAAACAAAACCCAGCAATATTATTGACTTGGAAGTAAAAAAATATTATGTTGATAAGGCTTACAATTAAAAGATAAACAAAGATGGAATTTTATAACAGAAACATAGAAGGGTCTGTTCCAGGGAAAACACTTGGAAAAGGACCCTGATATCCATACAGGGATTTGTTACAAGGCTGTTAACTCTGACCAGCGTTAAGAACAATGTGAACTGGGCCTAAAGCATACAAGGACTGACATTAACTCAATCACTTTCAAATACATCTTCACTTTAGAAAATATTCTGAAGAGCTTTAAAGTCTATCTATAAGCTATTTTACAAGTTATTTTAAAAGTATTTCACTAATTATGATAAGTGAAAGTATTTCCCATCAAAGTGGTATCTAAGTTTTTTCCAAACATTTTGAATTTGCCTGTATCAAGATACTTCTTCATCCCCTTGGGGGCTAATACCAACACAAGATATCAATACTGGAAGAAACAAACCATGATACACCTTATGCAAATGAAACTCTCACTGTAAGAATTTAATTTCTGAACAGGCTACAAAACCAGTGCTCATCTGTGCTACACTGCATATTTTGAGTATGCATATTATATATATAATATCTCAAGTAAGCAAACAGTAGCTAGCTTGGATACCTCTAGTGATCTCAGTGTGACAGCACGAGATCCAAGCAGGCTATCCTGCTGAGCCATGACTGGGTAGAGGTCCACTGGATGAGATAAGAGGAACTTATCTCATCCACATCCACGCAAGGCTCCAAATCTACAGTGGCTTTAATAACCTTTTACAGGCTGATCTGCCAAGTTGCAACAGTCAATGAACCATGTGTTTCAGCTCCCAACCCTCTTCTATCCTAACCCTCACCTAGTCTTCAAGGTAAACCCTTAATCCCACATTACTGAACCATATTCAGAGGAATGGAGAGATCTATCACCCGAGAGTGCTGCCTGTTAAATGCTCTGACAGCACAAAGGGCATATAGAAAATTCTAATTTTGCTCATGTTATGGTATTTAAGTTCCAGCTACCGCAAGGAGCACTGTTTCCCATTTTAAAGGACATAAACCTCATTGAAAACTTTATCATGTTTCCTTCCCTTTTAGGTGGTGGCAAGTCCAATGCTTTTGGGGGATTCAAAAAATGGAAACTATACTAACTGAGGAATCCATTTCCTTACTTTTCCATCTAAGTACAAAACCTGTCTTCACAGCTGTAACCAAGGAAGGAAGCATTCCTTGTGCCAGGAATGATGATACTATTGTTTCTGGAAGAGGTACATATGGACAAATCAGAACACAATTATTTAAGAGGCGTAGGAATCACACAAAGGCAATTTCAGTTCCACTATTCCATTTTTTCTCTTTTTCTGGCAATGCTTTATAATGTTCTCCAAACAATTAGGAAAACAACAAGGTTGTCAATGTCTAGTGAAGAAGAAGAACTTAGAAGTGCCACAGTCAAAAAGTTTAATAGCTTTGAAGATGAATCCATGTATTCTTAATATCAGAAATAAAAAGGGTTTCATAAATTGTTCTCACTGTTCTTTTTCCTTTGCCCGTATTACCCATCATTTTGGTAGGCATCATGACAGAAGTGATTCTTCCAGATTATTTGATAGCTGGAGTGATGCAGTAGAAAGCATTGTGGCAATGCTGGGAGAAAGAGAAAAGCTGTATCCTGTCATCACTACCAGACAAAAGAGGACAGGAGAGACATGAGCAGAGGCAAAGACAGATAAACAAACAGTGGCAAAGTCATACAAATCATGGAACACAAAAAGAATGATCTTTTATGCTGTGAAGGTACTTAAGGAAAAGAGAATTAAATATAATTAAAGCAAGGGGCAAGAAAGGTTATATTAGTAGCTACACTTTTTTTTGAAGCACTTGAGATGACTGTTGGACATTGGGAAAACAACAAATACATCAGGAAAATCCATTACAGGGCTGGATAGACGGGTAGGGCTATACAAAAGCTGAAAACTGACCACCTAAATGAATGAAATACGGATGTGATCAAGTCTACTTGGGATGACAAATACTCTTTAGATGTTGCCAGAAAGTGATTAGTACCTGTTTCATCCCTTACTTGATTTTCTTTTCTTTACTCAGCCACTCCTTAGGTGCTAAATCAGCACTTTAGCACCAAAGCTTCTGAATAACCATCAAGAACTGCTGCTTTCCCACATAGTAACTCCATGTCGTAAGATCTGGCAAACATCCAGATTAAAAAAAAATTAGAAAACCTTTTATCAAACATCATGAAAAGCTGAAGAAACCTCTCTTACTATATCCTGTGGACAATCAAGCAATCCTGTAAAGGAGCTTGTTGAAAATAGGGCTCTAAGGAGACAGAAAAAACGGTATGAATTGCACTATGACAAATACATGTGCATGCATGCACACACCCCCCGCACACACCCCCACACACCACTCCCTTCACTCAGGGCAGCTCTCCAGTAAATGAAGACTCTTTAACTTTTCTGCATGCAAGGCACACCTCCGTTTATGGGAAGATTAGAAGTCAGGGTGGTGAGTCTATGTGAAGTCAGCAGGAACTTAATATAAAAGGTTGATTTTGAAGCACAGTTGTCCCGGCCTCTCACCTCCCATGCATGATTTGCTTACCATTGCCAGAGACGTTTCTTCATCATACAACCTGAAAAAATGCAGACTGAACTCTGAAAGCCATCTCTGTTCTGCATATCTCATGTGTTGTCACTGACAATAAATATCAGAACTGACATAAAATAATTTATAAAAGAACTAGGAAAAGGTTTGGATTCCTCTCCTCTGGCATTACTTCTGCAGAGCTTGTAGAGATTCCTAAAACATACTTTTGCCAATAGATTTCAGACGTGATCTTGAGTATAAGCATGTTTCAAATCTGCTGAGTAAAAAGTTGTGTATGGTCATCTTTCTGAACAGAATGACACTTAAAGAATAAAGAGGGATTTTTTACAATCACTTTGTGTGTGAGTGCGTGTAGCAAGTGTGAAAAACACCATTTCCTTCAACCGTCACAGACCCCAATGTTTTTTGATGCATGAACTGGGCAAAAAGATCTAGCCTGGTATAATTTTTTTGAACAATATCAGTGGGAGGCAAACCCTATACATCTTAAACTGATTATGTCTTTGATTTCCATTGGCTGACAGAAGTGTGACAAGCTTGGCCAGTTAGCCACAAGAATTAATAAACAAGAAGTAAGGCAAGATGCTAGCTCTGCTCAAGCAAGATTTTTAGGTCCTTCCTTAAGAAATCAACGAGACCTTCTCAAATTCTAATATCATTTGAGCTTTAGATTTTGAAGAAACATATGAAAAGGTGGAGTTTGAACTGCTGCTTTCAGGGGTTTTATTATTTCTTTGATACCTGTAAATTCAAATTCAGAAAAACACATGAATTTAGACTTTTGGGTTTTTTGCAAGTGCCTGATGAACTACTCCTAATCACAATGGAGGCAATAGTGTCAGAGAAGACTCCATAAGATCCATCAAAAGTTTTTTGAATCACTGAAAATAAAACCTTGAGACCTTGCTGAATCACCTGCACAATCTCAAGACAGAAGCTCTCGCTCTCGCTCTCTCAAAAAAAAAAAAAAAAAAAAAAAGACCAAGGAATTTGTTCTTCCACACTCAAGATGCGACATTGCATACAATTTCTGACACCCTTATAATCAGCTGTACGAGACCACCACTGGAGACACTGTGATGTACACAAGCTATATGACAATGATGTATTTTAAAAGATAATACATATCATACAGATATGTGATCATAATACATAACTTGATGTTTCCTTATCATTCAACGTACTTTCCACTCTCCCCTTTCTCTGAGTCTGGGGTCTCAAGGAAGACAAATTAGCTATGACCTAACCTCAACTATATTAGAGTGGTGGGTTTTGCCACATAAAAGCACTCAGATTAATAAAGTAAGGTGATCTATACATCATACCAATGAGGAGCTCTGAGTGGCACTTTAAAAGATGCAAAATCTTTGGATCTACTGGTGATTGTAAAGTTCACAGTGTAACTTGTTGTCCCCTAAATTGTTTTGCCATTTACAAGTGAAGAAATAACTAGGGCTATATTTTCAAATGTAAATCTTTTATCCACACTTTTGCTACTTCCAGGCAAGGTTACTGGTATATGCTCTCTCAGAAAAGCAATCCTGCAGTGAAGAAGAGATAACAATATTGAAACCAAACACACACCCACACACACAGACACCTAAAATGAGGACAAAGGAAAATGTTGCATTCTGAATACACTGGAGTTATGTAGTTAAGGCTGACTTCCATTCTGCACTTCAGGTAAGGATGTAGTCTCTGCTTCCTACAAAACACTAGTTTTACCACCAGCTATGTGGCAGAATGATCATCTCAGTGGGATTTCTTGTCATTTCTGGATGCAACCTGAGATGCAAAGTAGTTATGTTCATAGCCATCAGTGGTTGGAAGCCAGGCTATTGTGAGACCACCACTCCTATCAATACCCTATCTTTATGCTTGGATCAGCCAAGAACAATTTTGTGTCCTTTTTAAACATCTGGACACTAATTTTTGTGAAGTTGTCGAGTGCATAATTTGTCTTTTAAAAAGCCTGGAAACGTCTCTGTATTACACCATACTGGCACCAATTTTCTTCTGCAGCACCTAAGCCAACCTACTCTTTTCTGGAGTAACTCAGTTACCACACAGACGCTCTTATGACTACACTGTAGGTCCATTTCCCCTGCCCCGTTCACTAACAAAGCATGTGGTAGGTAAAGGGTGGTGACCCTCTGTGTGTGCGAAGCTTCCCCTGCACTGCTGAAGGGTTCCACACCTGTTTGCTGACAGTAGAAAGTGAGGGATCTTAGATCCCATTCTTGATGCTAAAGGAGCTCCTGCAGCAATCAGGCTTTTCTGCCTGGTTCTTTTATGTCCCCAGACTTGGCTCTTTTGAGTTGTGTCTTATATTGCAACTACTTTTCTTCACTCCGTGAATAAAACATCTTTCTTCTTCTTGAATTCAAGAATGTCAGGCTCCTTGTCTTCAGCTCCAGCTCCGAGATCAGATAGAGTGCAAAAGGAAAGCTTGCTAAACCCCTGTTGCCCAGACATGGAGCAAGTTCATTTGTTCAGTGATCCATATATATACATTAGTCACAGGCAGTAGCTGTAATGGGATGGAGTTTTTACTGCTAGTAAAAGCTTCAGCAGCACTCTAAAGAATATGTTCATGTGACGTTTTTTTTCCCCTCAAGGTCAGTCTCGAGTGGTTTTAGATAATCCAAAGTAGAGCCCTGACATGGGTTTCCCCACCAAATTTTGATCCTTAGGTTCTCAACTGTAACTCCTACATGAAACGTTTATTGGAGTTTTCCTTTAGCAACAATAGCAAACAATGCATGCCTAATCTCTCTCTTCAAAATAACTAAACTATTTTTGCCCTAACTATAAAAAAAATGTTTCAGGCAAGCACCCAGCAAGCTAAGATACAATCCAGTGGTGAATTTAGTCAGAGTTATAGACAATGAAAAGTCACTGAGAATAGGGATTTATGATGGGATGTCTCAGACAACAGATGCCACATGTTTTTAATGGTTAAAAACATAAACAAGGTCCAAACGTGTGTTCCTTTTTCAAAGAGAATTCAGAGTCAATGTTTTAGGTAGTAAGCTGACAAAATGTTTGCAAGAATTTGCACAAATTAGCTGAAAAAACATCTAAAAGGCGGTATTATTCCCAAAGCTTGCTTTTGCTTTTAATTAGTCTCACAGAAATAATTAAATATGACCTTAGTGATTGGGAACAAATTAGAGGTTTTTCTGGGTTTTCTGCATTTCCAGTTAAAAAAGTAAAAACGAAACTGATTTTTAGAATTACTCGTATTTTTGTCAAGAAGTTAATGTGTATCAGCAGATGCATCCTCAAGGTGTTTCATCCTTTCTTCTGCTTCACATAAAATCCTAAACTTGATTAGGCCAGGAGACACATTCCACATCATATTGTTTGCTGGAGTGAAAAGAAGCTTTAGAATTTTTTAACTGAATGACAGCTTCAGATAATCTAGTTGGACTCCAATAGTATCTTAGACCACTAAACTCCGTCCACCAACCTGCTAATCTCAATGTTATTGAGCTTCTCAAGCTGAGTTGACCAGTTGTTGATTGGTCTTGATTGACAAGATTGACAGTCTTGTTGGTAAAGAAACTTTAAAATATATTTGAATAAGCTGTCTGAACCATAACATTTTGTTGCTTTTAATTGTGCTTTTCCAGTGTCAGGTAACGATGCTGGACTTCATAAATCATCTTAATAGCCTTTATTTACAGAGTGTGTTACAAGCAACAAAGAATTTTGTTTGAGGTACACCATTTCTGGTAGATTAATCACTCTTTTGTCCCACAAATGGACTTTCAAATTAGGAATAAATTTGACGTGAAATACACCTGAAATCCTCAGAAGTTGTGTGCTGTATTTTCCCAGCGCACTGCAAATTAAAATGAGAAGAGCACTTGTGTTTGCATTAGGAATGCTGAATGTCAACAAGTATTATCAATGGGTGAATCTCAGAATTTAATTCTTTAAAGGGCAGAAGGAAGCGGCTTTAATTTGCTTCTCCACAAGCACCTGGTTTAAAGATTTATTCAAATAAGTAATGTTCTTTTAAGAACAAATCAAGATCACTTTTACTCTGCTGGACAATTCTGATGGTTAATTACATCATTATCCAGATATAGCTTCACTGTAAGGCTCAGGTTTGCTAATTCCCTTTGCTTAACATGCTTTTATTGCTGGGAAAAACTGGAGATCTAAAGGACCTGTAAATCATAAAAGATTTTCTAGAGGTTTATTGCACAGACCATAAATCGGAAGAAACATGGTTAGTGAACTAACAAAGACAAATTTGTTAGATAAATTACTTTTAATAAAACACATTGGTCTTTACTGAGAAACTTTACCAAACTGTCAGATAAAGAAAACATACTTGATTTATATGGTCATCCTAGTCTTAAACACCGAACAGGAAGATTAACTTTTTATGACAACTGATATATCATTTTTTCTCATTACAACAGTAATTTTTAAACAGTCTTTTATCCTAAAAGTATGCTATGTACATTAAATAATAATATAGATGACAGTAAATATATTTCCAGTTGAAAAAGAAGTATTCCATAACTGTGACAAAATGGGAAACTTACCAGCATGTTTGGTTTCTGCCCTGTTTCCAAGAAAGTGATACCACACCTTTAAACACAAGTCCTCAGGACTGCCATTTTGACATATGCTAGTGCCAACAGAGGTAACATACTGCCCTCTTTGAGCACACTGCATCGTTGTGCCAGACTTTAAGTAGGTTATGTGAAAGAACGGTTGCTATTTTGAATAGCACATCAGAGAAACTTCGCGACAGAATCCCTGAGACAGATACGAGAGCACGCATGTTCAGTTCAGCAGAACTCATTTAGTAAGGGATCCCACAGCCAGTATGAGATACCATCAGTCAGTTCTCCTACGGGTTTGCACAGAACCAATAGCTTTGAAGCAGGCAGTTTCTTCTACATAGTTCACACATGCTGACATTTTTTGTTTCAACACAGTTAAAATGAGTAATTACCTATGCATGTGTCTATATTGTCTTTGTGAAGTGTCTGCTGCTTGAAACACTGAAAAGGTACACAAGCCCCAGCACCTATTTTCTTGAGATCATGTAATTATGAGGTTTCTTCCTTTACTGAGATGTTCTTACATTAGGTACTACATGTCAGCAAACATAGCTAATAATACATCCCCTTTGCTTATGGCTAATGAGAACTAGAAGTTTCTTAAATAAATTTGAGTAAAGGATGTCTCAGCAGCTGAAACATACTTCTGGGAGTAATAACCATGAAGTTGTTCATTTTGCAGCTAACATTTCTTTTTCCTCATGTATGAAAACAAATTAATTTGAAAAGTAGTAAATATTTTACATACCTTTCATAAAAGTAGTAACTTCCTGTCACAGTGAATCTGTGAGGATCCAAATCCAGCAGCTATGTAAGAATATTCCTAGTCATTAGCTTGTGAATAATCCCAGAAATAGACTTGGATGTGTTAATATATCTTGCTGACTCCAATGCAAATTAATATTTTCTAAAACAGAAATCAAGAAAAATAAGTTTTCTGACACTTAAAGGCTAATAACAATTATGTTTAAAACACTTTATTGAAAACACAGACAAAAAGAACTGGAGACACATGTCTATGTATCTCATACGCTAGATCTTGCAGAGCAGCACTGCACCTTCTGAAGACCGACTATGTATCTTGGCTTTACCAGACAACTATTTCCACACGTACTGGTAAGTGGGGAGGTGTAATTGTTGCTGCTCTGGATAAGACAGCACAATCCTGCAGAATTTTTAATCACAGCGGAAAAATAAGCTTGTTACAACATGAACACGACTTAGAAGACTTAGCTTACCTCATAAGGTAAACTAGGTGGAAAAATATTTTTTGTATTACTGTACGAAAAGAAGCTGTAGATGAAGCTAGATTATTAGGTAATTCTTCTGCCATGTGGAGTAGTTTTGAAGCAGTGTTCACCTTGCTTCACCTAAGTGAAGACCTAAGTGAAACCACAACACTGAAATCCCTAAACAGAAGGGTCTTGAAAACGGAGGATGCCTGATTTCAGATGGTCCCTGTTAAAATTCAGTCTTTTTCCCTTTGTAAATGATGGGAATTTAAGGGAAGGACATTGCTATTCTGAGCCATTCTGGCCTACTAAAATTTACTAATTTAAGAGAAAGGCTCCCCCCCCCCCTTTTTTTTTTTTTTTTTTATTATTTTTTTAGGAACTTCAAGGCTATTTGAAAAATTTCCAGTACAAATTGTGATTTCTGTCAGGAAGCAGAATTAATTTAGCCAAGTTGCAAGTCCATACCTCCTTGTTCCAATTTGAAAGTTCGTACCTGAATGTTAAGAGGTACAGTTGTAAACTTGTGAGACTCTTGAGGATCTCTGATCAGAACGGTTTACCTCATTTTTTTTGTCTAGATACCGTCACTAAATTTTGATTTACTAGAATTAGAGCCCCCTGTAATAAATAAACTTGCAATAAACTAAGCTACAAAAAAAAAAAAAAAAAAAAGTGGGCACTCTTTTTAAATTGGGATGAAAAGGTGGTGAAAGACTCCGTCACTGGAGGTGACAGCAAACGCTGCAGTGCACCCTGATCCCCGCTCGCCCCAAGAATACCATCTGCTCCTCAGCTCAGTAAGAGACGGAGGCAACACGGTTCACGAGCACTTCAGAAAATATTGACAGTTCCCTGACACCTGCAAACACCTCACAGAAGTGGGGATTTTCCTCTTTTAGCTCTCTGAGCCAGGAAAAGAAAAGCAAACCCAAACCCGAAACTAAAATCGGAGGTTTCTATCGCAACGGCCTGCTTTAAGCCAGTACTTCGCGCCCGGCCTCTTAGTTTTGAGCCGCGCTCACAACACTCGGCTGTGGACCAGAACTGCCCAGCCCGGGCGCGGCCCCCTCAGCGCCGCCGCGGGGACCGGCGGCGGGACGGCTGCGCCGGCCTCAGGCGGTGGGCCCCCGCCCGGCAGGGGCAAAGCGCTGCTCGCCCGCTCCCCGCCGGGGCGGCTGGGTGAGGTCTCGTCCCTCCTCGCAGCACCGCGGCCGGGGCTCGCTCCGGCCGTGCGGCCGTAAAGCCGCTCCGCCCCATGCCAAGGGGGTGCGGGGGCCCGCACCAGGTGCGGCGGGCAGAAGGCGGGAGGCGGTGCCCCGCAGCCCCCCGCCGCACCTCCCTCCCGCCCCTGAGGGGAGCCCCGCCCCCCCGCGAGCCCCGCCCCGCCCCCCCGGCCCCACGGCAGCCCCAGGGGCCCGAGCCCGCCGGCGGCAGCGGCCCGTCCCCCCCCCGCAACCGCCTCGCGCCTGCGCAGTGAGGCCCCGTGGAGCCGGGCACGGCCGCCCGCGCACCGGCGCGCCGGCGCAGCGCGCCCCAGCCGAGGGGGCGGGGCGGGGCTGGGCGCTGCAGATGGTGACGTCACTCTCCCTGCCCTCCCGTCGGCACCGCCTCTGCCCGGCGAGGGAGGCCCGGGACTCGCCGGCTGCAGGCGCCGCCATGGCTGCCATATTGGGGAGGAAGTGAGAGCGGGAGGCGGCGGCGGCGGCCAGGAAGGAGCCCTTCCCTTTTCCCTTCTGCTGGGGCGGACGCGGGCTTCCCGGCAACGGCGCCTTGCGAGACCCCCGGAGCGGGCCGGTGTAGAGGCAGCAGCGGGTGGCGGCGGAGCTGAGCGCCCCGGAGGCGGCGTTGGCCTAAGATGGCGGACCCGGCGGAGTGTAACATCAAAGTGATGTGTCGCTTCAGGCCCCTCAACGAGTCCGAAGTGACCCGTGGCGACAAGTACATCGCCAAGTTTCAGGGCGAAGACACCGTCGTCATCGCGGTGAGGGGCCGCCCCGGACGGGAGAGGCGGGGGATGCGCCGGGGGGGAGGGGGTGTCAGGGGTCGGCGGGGTCGGACGCCGCGGGGATGGGCGCGGTGTGAGGCGAGAGGGCAGGGCTGAGGCGCTTGGGAGCGCCTACCGGCGGGGACGCCTCGGGAAAGGGGGTGGCCTTTTCGGGCGGGGGGGAAGGGGAGGGGGGCAGGCCTGGTCTGGATGCGGGCAGGGTGGAGCGAAGGGAGCTGGCGGGGGCAGAGGTCCCCGAGCGGCGGGCGGAGGGGGTGTGGGGACGCGCCGGGGGGGGGGCCGGTCGGGAAGCCCTTGACAAAGGCTCTAGCGAAAGGCTGCGACTTGGGGCGTAGCGTGAGGTTTCATTGCCGAGCCCGAGCCACAGGGCACGCTTCGGTATGCCCACAGAAAACGCGTGAATTACGAGGTGGAGAGTAGCACCGAGTCCTGCAGTGTGTCCCCCGGCTAGGCTGTCCCTGGCTGTGCGGACCGTGATAAGTTTGACCGCTAAATAACTGCTCAAAATGCAGCCATTGGAGCTGCCATCGAAGTAATTGTCTACAGAGAGTTTTGGGGGAAGAGAACGCAGAACAGTGCAGGCTCCAGTTCATTGGTGCTTGTGATCTGTAAATCAGTCTTTGGCTAATAACTTTTTTTTTTTTAAGTCAGAATAAACATCATTTGGCTTGTTAAATGTCTGTAAATGTATATTAACTGAAGCCACCTTGCAAAGTATGAGACCTGTTAAAAACATTCTGGATGTTACAGGGAAAAAAGATAATCCTTTCCTTTTTGTTCATTATGTCATATTTAGCTATTAAGCGGAACTGGGCTATAAAATTAAAGTACGGTAGTTTATTGCCTGGTTTGGTTGGTATTGTACAAACACAGTTCATTCCCAATGTTTGTCTTTTTTTTGCTAACTTTTAATTTGGGTTTTCTTGTAAATACTTCTCTCTAGGGACAGCGCTGGTTCTGTGTTGCTGAAAGTAACTTAGATGTCAGTTATTATCTGTCTTCAAATTTTGATTTTTATGTTCTATTTCTTGAGGCTACCAGTAATAGCTTATTTGCACAGCATCTGAAGTTGAAGGAGGAGAATAATAAAACCTTTTTTTAGTATGACTTACTAAATGCTAGTACTCTAGTCTGTTAATATTCAACTGAATCTGTCAATAAAATATGGAATTCCATGAGTGTGGAAGCTACAAGAATGATAGCATGCTTGTGAAATGAGGTAATTTGGGTTTGTTTCAGCTGGCAAGTTATTATCTTGGAGTACATCTCTTCTTCCTGAGGTTGTACAGGTAAACTCCTCAGAGTAAGGAACCAAACCTGGAAAATTGAAAATTTAACTAGAACAAATGATCTCACTTACATCAGTGAATACCCATTCATTGTGACACTACATATTCTGTTTAAAATCCATAATTAAGTTTAGAAACTTTGATGTTTTCTGACTTCTTAGAAATAAATTTTCCATGTGTTCTTTCAGTAGTTCTAGTCTAAAAAAAACCCACTTATGTTGTTTAAATACTCCCTAAGTATGCTTTAAAAATATCTAATATATAAATTGGGCTAAGGTGGTACTGTGTCTGTGTAGAAGCCTGATGGCATGCTCCTGAGGGGGATCATGTGGGGCTTTCTGCTTGGGGCTGTGCCGTACTGTAGTGTTACAGCTGTACTTTAGTGTTTTCTGCATTGGTAAAAGTGACAACAAAAAATCCTTTGGTGATTCTAGGTCCAGGACTTGCTGTGTCTGACTTTGGGGAAAAATGCCCCCCAAAACTATTAGGTTGGGTAGCAGCGACAGTATTTGTGTTCTGTTTTACAAAAACTTAATGAAGGATTGATACTCTGTGATTTTGTTTTTATAATGGTGTATATATGACAAGATCAGTGTCCTCAAAGGTACGACTTAAAGTAATTGTCTCAACCGCTTAGAGATTTAACTTGGGTTTTTAAAATTTTTAACAAGCTGAATTGAGTATTTGAAAAGTTATGGTCCTTCCAACCTGAGGGTCTAGCCGGCCACCTCTTGTGTGTTGGTGTTGCAGAATTGTCGGAAGGAGGATGGTAACAGAAACAGTCCTTCTTGTGAAACACTTTCTAAAAACATTCCTCAGTAAGGGTATGTTTGGTTACTTTCAGGCTGTTTGATTTCTGTCCTTATTGCTACATGTCATACTGGCTGCCTGTTGAACAGTAGATGAGCCACTTTGGTTTTGGGGTTTTTTTAATAGCAGCTTTCTCAGCTGTCTAAATGGCTTGCACCTTTTGTGTGTGTCTGGGTACACGCTGAAACAGTGAAGGCTTCTTTAATAATACATGGGAGTTTGCTGGTGATGCAGATAAGAGGTGAAAACTAGGAGGTGGTGGAAGCAGAGCTTATACTGGACTGCAGACTTCTCTGTGGAGAAGGGCGGGGAGGGAAACCCTCCTCCTTCCTTGAGGAGAGATGACTTCCCTGTCATCTCTGAGCTAATCTATCCTCCCTTCTTTTCCTAGCTCCTATGTAATTACTGACATGGTTGTCTTTCTGGACAAGTGAGTCATTCTAATTTGGTTTAGATAAAATATTTGTAATTGCAGCTAGTGTCTAACAGCGATTTGAGAGGATATATGGTCTTGGACTATTTTAAAGAGCAGATTTTGAAAAACTACTGTCTTTCCAGAGGACAAAGCTTTTTTAACTAGCAAAAAGCTTTTAAATTATTAATTAAAGGTGGCTTCTTTCCATTTTAATATGTTATTAAATACTTTTTTCTACTGGCTGTTCCTGTTAATTGAATATGAGGGGTTCCTTGAAACAGATAAGAGAGCGACTTGTTATGAGTATATGGCTTTTATGTTAAACATCATAAATGTACCTGTGTATAAAAATTGACGGCAGTTTGCTCATGGATTTCAGGCTTCTGAGTAAGATGAAATGGAGGAATAGCAAGCTTATAAGAAAGGTGATTATTTCCTTTGTTTTTAAAAATGTAACTCTGCTTGCAACTGAGTAGATAGTTCTGCATATCTATACTGTCTATGCGTGCACCTCTTAAAACTGTCCAAAAGGTAAGACAAATTACTATATACAGTGACACTCAAGGATTTCGGACTGAAGCCTAAACTGAAAATAGTACTGTCAAATGACTCAAGTGGTGAGGTGTTATGGGCAGTCACACAAATGCGCTGTATCACACTGTTGTCCAAATGTTTCTAGTAACGATCATAGTATATTCCTTATTTCTATGGCTTTTAATAAAGAATTGTGGCTACCTACTTGTATTTTTTTATTTGTTTAGACTATTTTTTTTTGTATGTAATATGTAACCCATGTGATCCTGGAAAGAGCTTGAGACATTTAGCCTTTTTTTTTTTTTTTTTTTTTTACTTTTCAAACTAGTATTGGATAGTAGATGAGAACAAAGTTAGGTTTAAGTTACGTTAGAATCAAGATCAATTGCTATTACTGCAGCTTTTGGCAGCTGATCATTCAAAAAGAAATGTGCATTGCTGAAAGAAAGTCTGTGCTAGACTGTAAATGCAGGAAGCAAGGTGCATTCTTTAAATATTTTTTTTAATTATTTGCTAATGTGAAGGAAAGCACTGTTTAATTAGAAACACGCGAATAAAAATGCTTCATGTCTACAGTGCAACTTTAAACACAAATTAGAAATTGCGATCTGTAGCTGAAACAATAGTATTCTTTCAATGTTGGTCCCTACTTTTTTTTTTTTCTTACTTCATTCCATGAATTGGTGGATAATTGATGTCTTTTTCAGGTGATACTAGTATGATGATTTAACAGAAAGCAAATATTATAACTTAAAATAATGTGTAAAGGGACATCTATACTTCCTGGCTGCCGTACCGCTTGCTTAGGAACACCTCACTTATCTCATAGTTTGTTCTGAAATTCAATGACCATTTTTATGCCAGCAGTGCTTGCTTTTCTCTTTAGAAAAAAACTTTTTATTAAAGCAAAGCTTGGCTGAAACTCTTGTTCCAAAATTCCTCTCTGTTTTGGTACTGGAAATCAAGTTTCTAGTCACAGTTTTTTAAAAATACCTGTTTTAGTCCTCCTGTAACAGTAAATAACTGCTGTAGATGTTGATGCTTGAGTTGCAGTATTTGCACAGAAATAAGAAAGATAGGGTAGAAAGAGATGAGATCTACTAACAGTTCTGATTCAGTTGTAGTTTTGTATGTGTAAAGCTGGGACAAGAAGAAACTCCTTTCCCCTTATCCTAAAAATAAATGCTGGTTTGGAACAGTGCCTGTTCACGCAATCACGGTGTTGGACTCCGTTAGGTGTGTCAAAGCAAGAATACCTTAGCTTAGTAATAGGATGAACTGAGTCAGGTATTTGACATCATACTTTCCAGAAATTATTCAGTGTGGGATTTTTCTTTTAACAATTTTGTGCTGATGGGAAGAATGTTCTTTAATGAAGATGCAGAACTTAAAGGCAAGGTAAGCCCATTACTTCAGCCGCTCACTGAGAATAAGCTAACCATGGGTGGGTATAACTTTGTTTTAACTGTTCATTCTAGCAAAAAACAAGAGCATCTGGGTAAGTTGTGATAGAAAAAAACACTACTGATTTTTCAAGTAAATTTTCTCTACTGACTTTGTTTCAGATAGTAATGCATAAAAATTAGGTTGAACTCTAGTAATCTTGAATTTCCTGTATCAGAAATAGTGTGGCCAGCAGGACAGGGGTAGTGATTGTGCCCCTGTACTGGGCACTGGTGAGGCTGCCCCTCGATCCTGTGTTCAGTTTGGAGCTCCTCACTGCACAAAAGACATTGAGGTGCTGGATCGTGTCCAGAGAAGGGCAGCAAAGCTAGTGAAGAGTCTGGAGCACAGGTCTTCTGAGCAGCTACAGGAACTGGGGTGGTTTATTCTGGAGAAAAGGAGACTCAAGGGAGACCTTATTGCTCTCTACAGCTACTTGAAAGGAGTTTATAGGCAGGTGGGGATCGGTCTTTTCTTCCAGGTAGCAAGTGATAGGGCAAGAGGAACCAGCTTCAAGTTGCACCAGGGGAGGTTTAGATTGGATAATATGAAAAATGGCTTCACTGAAAGGGTGGTCAAGCATTGGAACAGGCTGCCCAGGGAGGTGGTGGAGTTGCCATCCCTGGAAGTGTTTAAAAAACATGTAGATGTGGTGCTTAGGGATATGGTTTAGTGGTGGACTTGGCAGTCCTGGGTTAATGGTCTGTCTTGATGATCTTAAAGGTCTTTTCCTATGTAAATGGTTCTCGGATTCTGTGAACCCTATGAATAACTAATTGTGTAGTTTACAGAAAGTTACAATGATAAAAAGTTTAAAAAATTATTTCTGTGGAGATACCTGAAAAGTCCAAGAAATACTTAAGGTTAAGATTTTGGTCTGGTTATGACGGCAGGTTTTTGTGTAGTCCTCGTTGAAGGTACTGACAAAAACTAACTTTTCCAAAGAAACTCATGCATGCTCCAAATCTTGTATAATTTGGACTAGTTGAGCATCCTTTTATAAAAGGGTATAATGAGTAACTAGTCTTGAGGTTAACTGCAGAACTATGTACTTTAACATAAACCCTTTATTAAGCTTCAGTTTTAACTACTGCTAAATCATGTTGGCAGGTGTACTTTTCTGAGGGCTGTGAGAGTGCTTGCAAGGTTTTTGCTGTGGGACCACGTCCCTTCAGTACAAGCAACTATGGGAGCTGGAGTTGTCTTGTGGTTAATGACTGGCAGAACAAATGTTGAATTCTCCTTGTTCGGAGAGAGGAAGTCAGATGCTCTGCTTGTTTGCTTGATATTTTGTGTTGCTTATAGGTTGTATGTGTTAAATTTTTATTAGGATTTGAGCAATGCTTCCTGAAACTTCTGGAGTATGTCAAAGCAGCATCATATCACAGTAGTGATGCTACTGCTATTGTGGACACCATGTGGTAATGTTGCTTGGACTTTTTGTGTTTTCATAATATATCTGAATGTTTACTACTTGGGGAAGAAAAGCATCTGGTATAGAAAAAATATCTGACACTTTAATCTTTCTTGATTAATCTCTTGAAGGTAATGAGGAGGCTTTCTAGGGCAGGGTAATCTGTAATACTGTTTTAGCTTTGTTTACAGCAGAAAGTAGACTTTAAAAGAGAAGTGGTAAGACAGCATTGCAGATGTCAAAGATGTGAAACCATGCTGAGTGGGAGTAACTTGTATTCTTAAAACATAATTATCCTGGAACCTGCTTGGGTAAACCTACTTGGTTAGATGCCGATTCAGCGATAATGGAACAAGGACCTGCCTCTAATGTAGATTTCCATAGGTGTGCTAAATGTACTGTGACCTGGGAGGAGAGGGAAATTATGTAATTGGATTTTTGAGCACTTTGAAGTTGAATTGTGGCTTCACCTAGGAAGATATAATGCTGAGGGCATGTAAACAAATGCTCCACTTTCCACCTGCAGGGGATGGAGAAGTGACAAGTTGTATAAGCAGGACACCTTGAGAGGATTCTTTTGGCCAGACTTGGGAAATTTTGTGCGTATGTTGGTAGCAGTTGTTAACTTGAGGGAAATTGGAATTTGTCATGTGCCTAGCAGCTTTCACTGTATTAATAAACAAGATCAGTTACAGGTATTACTGTCCAAGTGAAGTTCCTGCCGCTTGGTTTTGTATTCTTATTAGTCCATGGCATTTTTAATATGTACTATTCTTTATATTAACATTTCGTAGAGCAAAAGAGACTAATTATGAGATACTGTAATTTGGCTCTGTTCTCTTATGAAGACATTTAAATGGTAATTGGAGAGTAGATAGTCCTAAAGTATTCCATGTCTATGGATTACTCAAATTAGTAAACATAATTTTCCTTTAACACAGATAAAGAATAGTTCAATTCAGTCAACCTTTGCTTAGCAGAATTAAAAAAACAACCCAAACAAACAAAAAAAAACCCTCAAACCACTCTAAACGCTGTTTAAAAACTTCGAGAAGGAAAGCTTTCTCAGAAACTGCTGCAGATACCTGTAGATTGTGGAGTGATTGCAGACTAGTGCAGGTTGTGCCTGTGGTTCTTTCTCAACAAGGTATCTTCCTGTACTGGAAACTAGGCCTAATTTTTTTTTTGTTTTGTTAAAGTTGGATTTCTTTGAAGTAAAATAAAAAAATTACTGTTTGGCATCAGAAGTATTCTATAGTAATATGTAAATACACACTAATGTATGTATATACATTCAAACACATACACTATGCAAATTAATGTTTGCATTTTAATGTACTTTTCTGTTTTCATAGCTGTCATGCTCCTTTGGGAACAGCAAAGATCAGATATGTTGGGATCTGTGAGAAATAGTGAGTGTTGTTTAACAGTTGCTGCTTAGACTGTCAGAAGATCATATCCAGGAACTTTCCCTAATTCTTCTAAAATCAATGTAATTAGAACACTTGTCATCTTTTTTTTTTTTTTTTTCCTAAGCAATAATTTGGAGGAGAGTTTAAACCTTAAAAGTACAAACACACAGATTGCTGATGCTGTACAGGTTGTTTGCAGTGATGTTGAACACTCACTTTTCTCGCTATGTTTTTCCATTCTGTAATGTTAAATATGATCCTCCAAAATAGTGTTATTTCAGTGGATATAAATTTGCACTTGAGCATGAAACTTACCTGAAAAATGTTTTGTTATGTACATGGCTTGCAGTGTGTAGTGTAGCCGACTGATATTTTTGAAGTTGGAGGCTTTTTGAAACCACAGCTTCTAGCGAGAAAGAAAATGTATAGCTAGTGTTATCTTTTTTATGTAACATGTTCTCAGTCTCCATTTTCTTACCTCAGGGTTACTTGAACTTGTTAGTTGTCTTCTGGTGTATGTAATGGCCTCAATTCTAACCTGCAGAACACAGGAATTTGAGGTATATTTGAAGCTAAAATGAGTAATAGAGAAGGCTTGTGATTTCCCTGCTGTGAAACAAGCATTCTGACAAACTTCAGCACCTTAGGGATAGTTTCTGCCTTGTGGTTTCATGAGTGTGTTTACACAGTGAATGCTGTAATTATTTTTTCCAAGAGGGAGCTTATCCACCTGCATTCAAGCCTTCTCAGCAGATAGATATGTGTTGAATCTGAAAAGCTTTGTTTGGTGTTATGCTAGATGTTATTAAAAGACAAATGGAAGTCTGGGAAGGGGAATGGGGTGGGTGGATGAAAGGTGGAAGCTATACTGGTTTCTTTGCCAGGGAGGCATTTCCAGAATATCCTTGGGGGAGGCTGATAATTAAATTTAGGCAAAATGGAGCACTTAACAGTTGCAGTGAGTTTAGCAATGGTAACTGACCTGGGTCCCTCATAAATTTTGCGTAGCTGTTTGGCTACATACAAAATCAAGCTCTGAAAATGCTACAAAAGTTTGAACTTCATAAGATGAGCAGAATAGTTAATGTCGTAATAGATTGTCAGCTGCTAGAACTGCATTATGAAAATGTCTTCTTTAAAACAAAGCAAAAGCCAGCATTCCTTTCAAAAAGCTATGTCAGAACTTCCTCTTACAGTGTCTTCCAAAATGAGTCTTTTGTGAAAGGTTCTCTTCCTCCAAACAGACCTTTTTCTTCTGCTTATGGTGCTTGATTTTAAAGCCGTCATGTATGTGGAAATGGTTCTTGTGCTGACTATAGGTGATCTGAATGTTTCTTTTTGGTTTGAGGTTTTCAACAAATACTACCAAGACAGGTATTCTGTGTGGTATGGTATAAGCTGTTTTTAACAATTTGGGTTTACCAGAGTAAACCTGCTACCAGAGTAGATGAGAATAAAGGGTTCTTGGTAAGCCAATGCCTAGTCTGTACATCCTTGTAAATCAAGTAAATTGAGGTCATGTGGCAGAGTAGTTTTGGAGAACTATTTAGATTGTACTTTGAAACCAAATATACTTAATACAAGGCCTTACTTGTAGGCAAGCATGTGAAGATTTATGCAACACTATATAAGCCGATTTCCTTGCTACAATCTTCAAGTGCTTAAAATAAAACAAAAGATCGGGCTGAGACAGTATAGGCTACTTCTAAACCATAAGAACAAACACCTTCCAGTTCTGCTTCCAACATCTGGTTTATTTAATAGCTCTTCTGTGTCTTTTTTTTTTTTTCCCCCCAGTCCAAGCCATATATATTTGACCGTGTATTCCAGTCAAACACATCACAGGAACAAGTATACAATGATTGTGCTAAAAAGATTGTCAAAGGTAAGGTGGAACAGCAATTTTAACCACAAGGAAACGTCTTGTATTTGTGTGGATTTCAATGTTGAAAACTGATACTTCTGTTGCTCCCATTTATCTTCTGAATGTTTAGTAAGAGCCAATGTGGATCACATCTCTATAAAATCATCTCATAATTGAGCTGATAACTTAAGTCATTGCTTAATCTACTGTTTTAGTTGATTGCAACATTTGATAATATTTACCTGTAATGCTTGGGGGTTTTTGTAGTTCCCTGTAAAACATTGTTTAAAACAATTTGTCAGAAATTAATCAAAAAAGCTCTTCATATGTAGGTTTATTTGTTTGGGTTTTTTTCCACCCTCAAATTTATTGGTGAAAACATCCTACATAAGTTTGCTTGGAGGAATATAAGAGGAAAGGAAACTTGTGAAGTCATGTGTATGCTACAGATGTGTTCTAAGCTTGTTTATTTAATTACCCAATTTAAGGAGGATATTTTTTATTGTGATTTTTTTTTTAGCATCATAATTAAAATTTTAAACATGAGTTATTGCTGTGCATGTCAGGGTGTACAGCTTCTCCAAACTTGAATTGTCAGAATTGACCTAGTAACTTCAGAAAATCAAGTCTTATGACAAAGAAGGTTATGTCACAGTAAGTTGTAGTAAGCACTTGGCTAGTTTGCTGAAAATAAAATTGATAAATTTCTTGAGGAGATCAGCAATAAGGTCTAATTGACCCAACTTTAACAAAGTCTTGTCAGAAACCCCTTAAATATCAACTACGAATGACCAGAGAAGATTGGGTAAATGTAGGGGGTTTTGATCGTTAGAAAAGTGAATTGCTGTGGAAATCAGTGTAGCACCTACAAAATACAAATACCTACCTAATACAAAAAAAGTATTTAACCCTTTAATGAGTAAAATAGTAATTGGGTTTAGTTAGAAACTGGAGTTAACTAAGAATTGCAATGCTGCCCCTTTCCTCCATCTAAAAATCTGGTTTCTGTTTCCCTGTGTGGTGTTTCTAGGTTGTGCTATGTCAGATGGCAAATGAGCTCTAGTGGTGGTACAAATGGATTACTAGTATAATGGGGTGCAAAGACTTCCCTGTTTGGGGCATCTCATGCTTGGTTTTGGAAAACAGTTTGCTTGCAGTGTGTGGTTCTGTAGTGACTGACTTATAAACAAACCAACCCACCAGCCCCTTACCCCTCAACCTAAAACTTTGGGTTGGTTCATTCTTAATTTGAAATATAAGCTTATGGCCAAAGGTGCTTGAAACTTCTAACATAGCCCATTCTCTTCACAATTGGACAATTAAGCTTTCCTGAAGGTAGAAAGTATTATACAGTTCTAGTGTATGGTTTCTTCTTCTGAGTTATCAAATGTTATCTGGTCAGCTTGGCAGCTGGATCGATTTTGGTTTTGTTCCTGACTCTGAAGTCCTGATTTTTCTGATTGAAAAAACAGGTGCTTCTAATACAGTAAACTTCTAAAACATAGTCAATGATGACTTAATGCATTAGAAGAGGTAGAGAACACTTTCCCTCCCCCCAGCTCTAGCACAGAGTTCACAAACACTGAATGATGTAATTTGCTGAACATTTTAGGAACTGCCTGCTTGCATTCCATTTCATTTGACTTAACTTTAGAAGAAGGAAGTGAACCCTAATGAAAATACTCTTTCCCTTTAGATGTACTTGAGGGATACAATGGTACAATATTTGCTTATGGGCAAACATCGTCTGGGAAGACACACACTATGGAAGTAAGAAATCTTAAAATAATTTTCCTCTTAATGTCACTGTCTTCTCTTTTCATCATAATACCCTTATCCTTCTAGAAATAAGATGTCTGTTTTTATCTTGCAATTTTAATTTTCTTTCCCTTTCCATTGCAACATTTTGATACCCAGAATGCTTTTTTAGGATGGAAAATGGCAGTCACTGTATTTTTTCAGCCCTCAGTAGTGGGATGGGAAACACAAGAATAATGTTATTAGTACATTTTGAATTTTAGTGGTTTGGGAGATTGAGGCCATTCTTTTCACTCCTGGCAAATGCTGGGGCTAAACGGGTGATCAAGACTTCCCTTTATAGATAAAGTAAGTGCTTTGTACCGGTCAGAATTTTAAAACTAATTTGTCTGTTAACTGTTTGTTTTGCCTCTGGATACTGTTTGTGATGTTGGATTCAGTATGAATGTCTCATTTTATTTTTTCTTCTTTTAATAAGGGAAAGCTTCACGACCCAGATGGAATGGGTATTATTCCAAGAATAGTGCAAGATATTTTTAATTATATTTACTCTATGGATGAGAATCTTGAGTTTCATATTAAGGTAAATTTTTCTTCATTGTTATATATTTAATCTATTAAAACTGGAAGTATTCTATGGTGACATGGATGTTCTGGATCAGTTTCAAATGCCTGTAACTTGGAAAAATCTAAACATGAGTTATTTTTGAAGTAACTGACTCTTCTTAAAGAATTACGTTAACACTTTAATCTTGTTTCATTAAACATTGATGGTAGCTATCCTGATAACTTCTGGCACTGCTGATAGTGTTTGAAGCTTTTGATCAAAATAGTTTCTTCTTAAAGGTGTATTTTAGTTCAGCCTTAAGGACTTGAGCTAGTTGTGGTATTATGTGAGAGGTCATAATAATCATGCTGGATCCTTCTGATCAAAAAGACAATTATTTTTGCTTTCTGATGCTGTATCTTTATTCCTCTTCCCACTTCTAGGTGTCATATTTCGAAATATACTTGGATAAAATAAGGGACCTTTTGGATGGTAAGCCTTTTATTTATATTGAACATAGAAAATAATTTGTTCTGAAGAGTGATATTAAAAAAACCAAAAACCTTACCATGATACTGAGATAGGTATGCAATATGCTAATAACCTATACGTGATAAGAAACTGGAAAAGCATGGAGCTAATCTGTATCGTATTACTAAAGCTGCAGTAGTGGTTCTTTCGTGTATATTAAATGTCTTATAGTGTTGCTGAGAAATAACATCTATGACTTGGACATGTTGTACACAGCTCATTCATTTTGAAAAAGAATCACACATACCTTAGCTTTAGATCTTTTTCTCTTCTAGTTTCAAAGACCAATCTTTCTGTTCATGAGGACAAAAATAGAGTTCCCTATGTAAAGGTGAGCATCAATCTGATACATTTTCATCTTTTGCTCCTCTAGTGTACATTATTTACTTCTGGCTTGTTGGTGTGGTGTTTTGCCTTTCTTTTGTGTGTTTATTTTTTTTTTTAAAGGGTTGCACAGAGCGTTTTGTATGTAGTCCGGAAGAAGTTATGGATACTATAGATGAAGGAAAATCAAACAGGCATGTAGCAGTTACAAGTAAGTATTATCTTTTTGTCTCCTTTTAGTGCTTTATCAGTTTGCTTGTGGTATGCCTCAAAAAGTAGGGAAGGCAAAAATAGTCAGCTAAATAATTCAGGTTTTAGAAAGGATCTAGCATAAGCTGTTTCAGCATATGTTTCAGAAACAAGTATTTAAATTAATTTCTTGTGAGATGTTGCTTAGACTTGGATTGAAAGGAGGAAGTAAGTGATCAGTGAGGAGCTCTGAATCATTGAGGAAAAAGGTGTAGTTCTGTGTTAGCAGTAGTGCAGAATCCCAAATTTGTGGAATTTGTTTCAATTAGCCTATGAATCTCTTAAGTGAGGCACTATGGCTTGTCTACAGTTTGGCCATCTCTTGCATATTCTAAGAAAAGCTGTTCAGGATACATATTCAAACATGCTGCAGATTTAAGCAGCATTCCAATGTCCCAAGCTTTTTGCCCTGTGGCATGCAACTGAGTTGCAAGAAGCCATGTTGTAGGTCTCTGAATTCCGACAAGAAGCAGGATTAGGAAATGACAGAGGGTTTAAAAAAACCAAAAAGGATGCTTCAGTTCTTAACGACTGAAGTGACTGTCAGAAATACCCGAAAGCCAGTTTGAGGGCGAGTTTCACAGTCTTCCTGTGTCTAGTTCTTTATTCAGGAGAAGAAAGAATATACCGTCATTTAGAAAATAAAATGTTTTCTTCTCAATCCTTTGGTTAAGGATTGAAAATAAAAACATGATGTTCCTTTTAAGGAATGACTCAGTCCTGCGCTTTCACTTCATTGCTCCTAGGTAGTAAGGTTCTGAACTGGGGAACCAGACCAAGTAACAGAGAAAGAGCAGAAATTTGGGTAGGAGGATATTCTATGTTGAGCTGCTTCTCTGGCATCACTAAGCTGGTCCTTTTAGGCCTGTGAGGGATTTATGGTTAAAAGGAAGAAACGGGCAGGTGTTCTCATTCAGATTGCAGTCAGCTTAAATTTTGTTAGTTAATTAAAATCATTCTTTAAATTCAGTAAGTCTTGTTTACTCTGCGTATTTCACAGCAGAGCGGGCAGTAGGTATTTCAACGAGCAAGGGCTGAAAGGTTATGGCCACCTAGTTCAAATTTGCACAAAAGGATAAAATGTGTTACGTTGTAAATACAAAAAAGAATATGTTCTGGTATCAGAATGTAAATGTGCTTTCTGTGCTAATAAAGTAAACTAAATGTGTGAAATCCATAGTTGACAGGCTAGCAAATCTTATCAGTGAGCTTATGTGATATTAATAGATGCCTAAGGGAAACTGGGTCTGTGTTACTCAATTAGACAATACTATTGGTTTTACTGCTTGTAGTTTAATAGTCATTGAGAGCTTATACAGTTTCATTAGCTTTAAATCTGTCATGTCACTGTGTGAAGATACTGGGTTTTTAAGTTGGTTTTGTTGTACAAATGTTTTTGACAGTTTATGTTTTGGATTACAGATATGAATGAACACAGCTCCAGAAGTCATAGTATTTTTCTTATTAACGTAAAACAAGAAAATACTCAAACAGAACAGAAACTAAGTGGAAAACTTTACCTTGTGGACTTGGCAGGTAGTGAAAAGGTAATTCTAAATTTCTCTTTCTGCTCTGGAAAACTCTGGTTGTTCTTTACCGTCAAATATTTTACATTAATACTAGTTGTTCACTTGTCATCTCTGAAGCATTTTAAATTTGACTTTGAATGTGGTTTCGGAATCCTAGTCTGGGTTGGCTATTACATATTACCTCTTCAAGCTGACCTGCATTTCTACAGTGAGGGTTTGTAAATATGAAATAGGTGGGGAAATAGGCTAGACTTCAATCTCTGTATCTGTGAGAGCAAAAATGTGTACAGGCGTGTTGGCTAGCCATATACTGGAATAAAGAGGTACCACTACATAAGAAAACTCAGATATTATACGTCCATAAAACAAGTTTCTTAGTTTGAAATTCTGATTAATATTGTTGAAATGACAGCTAGCTTTCTTGTGTCAGTGTCTTAAAGCAGTGAAGGAAACATATACCATTTTGCTTATTCTGTATCACTTCTTAGGGACTGTAATTAACCTTTTAAGAGCTGGATTTTTGCTGGGTTTTATCTTTGCTTCTGGGTTTATACCCATCTTTGTCTCCAGCTTGCTGTTGTCTTTCCTCATGTCATTGTTTGATGGCCTTGTCTCTGATACTGTGTTTATTCAGAAATGTTTCTTAGTGATGGTGGGTTGTTTTGTTTTGTTTTAAATGAGAATGAAACTGGAAGTGTTGCAGTGAGAACAAAGTTAAAGGAAAGGGCTGCATTGCAAGTCTCCTTTCTCTGTAGTTTGTTCCTTTCACTGTTTTATTTCGAACTTTGCTTTCATGTGTTTCCCAGCCTTTTTTAATTACTTGAGACTCTCTGATGCCTTGTCTTGGGTTGGTTTAAACACAGGCAAATAGAATTGCTTAGTTGTAGTCATGATCACAGCTTGGTGAGAATAGTAAAGGAGGATTACAGAACTGTAAGTCAAATTCTGGCCTTGCGGCAGAAGAGCTAAGGTGAATAGAATGGTGTCAGGGCAGATTTTTTTCACATTTCTGCTGATATCTGCTTAAGTTCCTGGAGCACTCATGTAGGTCAGATTCAGCTTCTGAAATCTGTTCTCACAAATTCTTGCTAATAAAGACTCTCTGCTATGTTTTCCACAGGGAGTGGTAGTGGTGTATGGTGTTTAAGGAATTAAAACTTTTTGACAAACTTCAAACAACTTTTGAAGTTGTTTATCTGATAGAAGTCATCTTCTATGAAAAGGTGTATTTCACAAGGAAAATACTCACTTGAGGTTTCAAAAATTAGAAACATTTTCCAACACTGGGTTTCTAATGAAAAATTGATGGTGAATCAGGGAAAAGGTCTGAGCAGGAGTCTCAAGTTTTAATCCAACTTGCTTATGAGTACCTCATAAAGTCAGGGAGATTGACTTCAAAACAGAAAAATTACTGAAGTCTTGTATTAAATGTGGAAGGTGTTTTTTGAAGATGCGTTTAGTAATTTACTGAAACACTGTATAGGTTAGTAAAACTGGAGCAGAAGGTGCTGTGCTGGATGAGGCCAAGAACATCAACAAGTCTTTGTCTGCTCTTGGAAATGTCATCTCGGCTTTGGCTGAAAGCAGTGTAAGTATTCTCTTTTTGTGTTTTTATACTTCAAGGTTAAAAGCTTGCATCTCTGAACATGATATTATGCAGAAATTCTGTACTGATCTCAGTGATAGGATAGAGTCTTTGAAACTAATCCAGTTGCATCAATGCATTGCAAGTGGCCATTATTCTTGTACTGTGTCAACACTGATAATTAATAAAGTTACATTCAATGTTGGGGGACCTAGACAACATACTGAAAATTTTCTTGTGCTCTAACACAAAACATAGAAGCACAATTCTATGCCATCCCATGCATGTTTGGTCTTATGATTTATGAATTACAAGTAGAATTTAATGTCTTTTTAATGAAGCTTATACCTAGCAAAAGCATAACTCTTATTTCAACATATTAATGTGTCTGAAAAACCATGACTGATTCAATTAACCGTTTTCTTGGTAGACTTACGTTCCATATCGTGATAGCAAAATGACCAGAATCCTTCAAGATTCACTAGGGGGTAATTGCAGAACCACTATTGTTATTTGCTGTTCTCCTTCTTCATACAATGAATCGGAAACGAAATCTACTCTTCTGTTTGGCCAAAGGTGAGTAAAGGAGTTAATATTTTGCTCTTACTATGCTCAGAAATAAATGCAGACTGAGAAATAAGTACCCTGTTAAGATTCATGAACCAAATTACTTAAAATACTTACTTTTCTATAATTTTTCAGTGCATGTGTGGCTCAGTGTTGTGATCTACCTTACCTCATTATATAAAAATCCATAAACTGGGCATGATTCTAAAGACTGTATTTCCAGGAGGACAGTGTATCATTTGGTTTGAAATGTGGTTTAATGTATAGTCTTGGAGAGTAATTAATACTGCTCTTTTTTATTATTATTATTTATTTTATTTCTTCTCTAAAGTGGAAGGAGGGAGGAAAGAGTTCTCCCCTGTTAAGCTGAATTCTTCATTTGCCTGGAGAGCCTGTTCTCTGCCACCCTTTCTTTGATAGCGTGTTGAATTACACATTCTCATCTGTTTCTTGTACCTAGCATTCCAGTAACATTTGAGCTCGTACTTCTAAATTCCTGTGTCATTTGTAATGGAATTTATAAGTACACATTTCAAATTTGTTATTTTGTTATGTATCTCTTATTCAATGCTATTAATGCTTCATTGTAATACTCTAGTTCCTGACAGCTAGATTTAATCACTTTGTCTACTGGAGCACATTACAAAAGCTGTCAGCATTTTACTTAGTTCATCTGGCCTTCTGTGTTAGCGTACCTCTTCCACAGTAATTCAAAAAGGTAGTTTTCTACTGATCTTTTTAGATAAGCTTTTTATTATGAAAAGTAGACCAGATTTCTTAAAAGTCTTGCAGAATATGGGTAGTTTGTGGATGTGGAGTAATGACCGCATTCTGCAATTGGTCTCCTTTTAGAGTCTAGGATGTCTTTTCCTTTCCTCTTAGTATGTCTTGAATGACCTATTGTATATTGGGAAGTGTTTTCCAGCTGTAGCTCTGTAGTTTCCCTGCCTCATGTTCTTGACTTCGTCAGGAGTTAAGAGTACACTTCTGTCAGCCACCATAATTAGTCTGGTCTACTAATTCAGCCTTCTAGGGATGTTAAATTTATGCTGAAACCCTCAGCCGTAGTAACTGAAGACTAGATAAATATTGCGTAACTTAGTGGAAAAACATGTGCCTTTTTATAGTAATCAGCTGCAATAAGATTTTGTAGAAAGGTGCTTATAGGACCCATAATGGGGTGGGAGGGGTGGATCTTTCTAATTACTATTATGTTTTTTTCCTGTTCTAATCTTTGAGTGGGGTATTTGGTAGTAGAAGACTATACAGAAAAAACTACTGAGGTAAGTGAGGTATGGTACTAAAGTAAAACCTATATGCTGACTTCATTAGCATATATTATTCATGCCTGTAGTTTCTTCTCCAAAGCTAATGTCTTTGAGTTGGGTGAAGCTCACCCAGTGTAGACAATCACATCTGAACTTGTAACATCTTTTTGGTTAATGGAGATCTAGTAGCTGGATTTTTAGGTTGAAACAAGCTATTTCTTAAATAAGCTGGATGGTGTACAACCTAAAAATATTACGCTTTCCATTGGAGAAATGTTTGCTAGGTGTGGTGAATACTGTCCTTCATTCAAAGCTGTGCACTACTGTCCTGACTTGAATTTTTTCAGGTGAAAGTATGCGGCTGAATTTTTCCAACTCACCCAGCTTGAGAATTTTTTTTTTAGCCTTGCCAGAGTTTATTGTATTGCTCTGTCCATTAACAGTTGTATTAATCCAATTGGAAAAAATAGTATAGTTGTCAGGGAGTAGAAATAAGCTTTTGGTAGAGGTTGGAATGTTTACACTTTCACCAGTGAGATGCAGAAATTTTATTTAATAGCTTTTAATTCCTGTGTTTAAAAATTAAGTTTCAGAGCTCTTTGCTCTTTTCTATGCAGAGCAAAGACCATTAAGAATACAGTCTGTGTCAACGTGGAGCTTACTGCAGAACAGTGGAAGAAAAAGTATGAGAAGGAAAAAGAGAAAAACAAGACTCTGCGTAACACCATACAGTGGCTAGAAAATGAACTCAACAGATGGCGGAATGGTGAGAAGCAATTTTTTTTTTGTTCTGCAAACTTTAGGCAAGACAACAGAATTAGTCTTCAGGATACCAAAATAAATAAGAGCACTATGTAAGACAGTAATAAGAATATTAAAGCTAGGAAATTAAGTCAACATTGGAACTTCTTGTTTTTCACTGTATTGCAGCTGGGATAGCTTCTAATAACCACAATAATGGCAAAAACATCTGAAAGTGTGTTGGTGTTAGATTCTTTAATACTTGGTTTACTAGCAGAGCTAGAGTTACATACATTCTATTTTGGAGGAGAAAAGATGGTATTAATTGTAAATGCAGAAACTGAGTATTTCCTCTGGTTTGGTTCTCTAATAAGTATCACAAGATCTTGTCCTTGTTTAAAACTCAAACATGTTAATAGGCAAAAAAACCCACCCAAAGCCTGAAATTGCTGACAGTACAGAGTATGTGCCCGTTCTTTATTCCTGAATAATTAACTTCTTATCAGTTGAAGTGTCTGGCAAAATGCAAGTTAAATATGGAAAATAAATTTGGGAAAGAAGGAATGTAGGACATACTTACAGATGTATTCTGGAGTTTGGCAGCTATAGAAGGTGATTTTGAAATTCTGTAGACATATGTACCACATCCTGATGTAGGTCTGAGAAAAATAGCTCACTTAAGTTTAGTAGGGTGGAGGTGGGGCGTGGGGTAATCTTTCATAGAGATGATATGAGGCCGCACCTGAGATGTTAAGTATAGTTCTTCCAGAATATTGACACAAGATACTGGAGTGTTGAAAAGAGCCCATACCTTCCAAGGACTGCATAAAACGTTTTGTAATAAGACGTGAAGGAATTCGGTTTAGTTTACCAGAGAAGTGGCTTGATTAGTGTGTGGTATTTTTTGTATGTGAAGTTAGTAAAGTGTTCTCATCAGAAAAGGATTAATGAACATAAAAGGATAAAAGTGTAACTGAAAAAATATTTTAAATTGAAGCAAAGCAATTTAAAAATGAATATGGCTGCCAAGGGAAAATAAAGGATTTCCTGCCTTCAGGGTAAGTTAGGTGCCTTTCTAGAAGATATGGTTTGATGTGAGGTATGGAGCTCATAGCAGAGTAACTAGGTGAAATGCAATGTTCTGCAGTAAGCAAGAGATAGCTTGAATGATCTAGCAGTCGTTTTTTTGCCATGTAATCATGTGAACTCAATTGCTGATTAACCGTGGAGCAGTACTATTAGTGAGGAATATGTGATACTTCTCAGGGCTAACTGTGGAAAATACTTCATGGCTCACTGTACTAAAACTAAGTATTATCCTTTTCTTTAAGGGGAGACTGTACCAGTTGATGAACAGTTTGACAAGGAGAAGGCCAACTTAGAAGCTTTTGCAGTGGACAAGGATATTACTGTTGTTAATGATAAACCAGCTACCACAATTGGAGTAACTGGCAATTTCACTGATGCTGAGAGAAGAAAATGTGAGGAAGAAATTGCCAAACTGTACAAACAACTGGATGACAAGGTATGCTGTTCTTACTTAATGTAAGACCTCTTGGAAGTTATATTGAACTATATTATGTAGTACTTAATGTGCCAGTCTTCATTTGTTAGTACAGCTTGCTGAAGTATTTGCTAGGAGTGCCTATTCTAATACTGAAACTCTGATTAACATAAACAAAAACTGCTTTATCTGGTGCTAAGTGAGTATCCTTTCATAGTTGCTCTCTCTCCTTTGCTGAAACTACTAAAAAATGTCCTGTAAGCTAATGTATCTGTACATAGGGAAAAAAGATAAAAATGAATGTTAGGAAGGAACAGTTAATGAGAATCTTGAATGTTATTTCTGCTTTCTGGGAGTAGAACATTGCTAACCGATTGTTTGGAATAATGCTGTACCAGGAAAAAGTAAAATAAAAAGCAAGCAGGAAAATGAGTGAAGACAGCAGTTTTTTCCTTCTGTGTTATGCATATTTTATTTTAGCATAACTTTGAATTTATGCAGTTGTACTAAGTTTGGAAAGGGGAAAAAATATTTTAATTAAGCCTCTAGTTGTTTTTAGGAAGATAGAACAACTTGGAGAAGACTTGCAAAAACACAGCTAGAAGAGTTTTGTCTTTGAAGCATGGTGTTTTACATATATGTGCCAGGTTAAGAGCCTAATGGATCAGCCAGTGAAATCAAAGTGATTATTTAACTTTATTGCTTTCAGTTATGTAATTGTCTTAAGAATATGGAAAAGTTAGATGCCTAATATCTACTGTCTCTTAGATTATTTTTTCTTAGTGGTATTTGTCAGTTTATTGAACACAGTCTGTCTTCAACTGCAGGATGAAGAAATTAATCAGCAGAGCCAACTAGTAGAAAAACTGAAAACACAAATGTTGGATCAGGAAGAGGTGAGCTTTGCTCTTGCATCTTTATTGTATTTTTGTTTGTCTTTCCTTTAAGGAAATTGGAAATGGAATAGGTTACAGTTTAGGACCAAGGAGTAGAATGATGGCTTAATACTGTACAATAGTTCTCTTTAATTCCTTATCTAAATGCTCTGCCTGTTCATTCCTCCCATTTTACACTGTACTAATGGCTAAACCTAAAGCATTGTTACTTGAATCTTAAGTATCCATGAAGATCGAAGGAGTCAAAGTATTTTATGCAAAGGTATCAGCAGTTGTTTTCCACATGCCAAGTTAGCAGTTTGTCAAAACTAAAGATACCTCAATTTACTGTAAGGAATCTCTTTTGAGGTTTGCTTCTGCTCAGTTGCTCTACAGAGAGAGAAGGGGGAGGAGGAAAATATAAAGGCCCATAATGAAAAAGGCAGTATCTGTGTGTTAATTCACGTGCTTGCTATAATATTGAAACGATTTGTATGCACATGTTGCCACTGATGTAATTCAATTAAATGGGGAAGATACCTATTAATAATGACATTGTTAATTTAATTTAGCCAAGATAGTAGAAAAAATGATTCTGTATAGCACAATGATTAAAAAAATAATAATCTTTGTGTACATGGGAAGAAGGAAATGGGTAGCTCAGGAAGTTGGAGCTACTGTTTAATCTTTCTTACTTAAATAAATCTGCCTCTTTAGCAACTGTGCACTTTGTCTAGTTATTCTTAAGCAGCCAACAGGGTTAAGATGCTGGAAGTCTAGTTCCTAGCCTGTTGACAATTTCAGACTTGTGAGTAGTGTTCAGTGGCTTTTTTGAGAACTTGCAGTATTCCATGTGTATTTCCAGTTGCTGTCCTTGTACCTTGATTTGTAATCACTTCCATCTTGCAAATACTTTAAAAACTGAAGAACTATACATATAGCTGATAAATTTATTGTGCATTATACTCTCACTGTATCTGTACTTGCCATCCTTGCTGCGTGATGTTAGACACTAAAAAAGTAGACATAAGCTAGTGTAGGAGCTAGAAGTATTAATAAGATTCAACTTCTACATGGATTTTCTTGATGATTATATGTTGCTGTGATTTTGAATAAATCTCTTATCAATGTTGCAGCTTCTAGCATCGACCAGGCGGGACCAAGACAACCTGCAGGCAGAGTTGAATCGGCTTCAGGCTGAAAATGATGCCTCTAAGGAGGAAGTGAAAGAGGTGTTACAAGCTCTTGAAGAATTAGCTGTCAATTATGATCAGAAGTCTCAGGAAGTAGAAGATAAGGCAAAGGAATATGAATTGCTTAGTGATGAACTCAATCAAAAATCGGTATGAAATTGGGATAAGAAATTACTGACAGTCTTCAATGTAACTTTTATTGCCTTACCTCCTCTTGCTTGAAGTCATTTAAAGGTTTTTCACAAGGGAAAATGGGAGTCTTAAGTCTGAAACTTCTTGAGTTTTAGCAAAGGATGATTTTCTAAAACCAGAGAGTTTCAGAAAAATGCACAGTGAATATTGACCTTTATAGCTCTCCTCTTTTTAGTACCTGTGGCATTTTACTACCTGAAGAGTATTCAGCAAAATCTTGGATGTCAGAAATTAACATTTTTATTGCCTGTTTGTGAGTTTTGTTTGTCATTCTGGTGCAGTTGGGGTAATCCTCTCTTAATCAGCTCCTTCTAGTCTTGAAATCGCAGTCAGCATGCTACAGCTTTTCTTCACAGGAATGTGTATTTGCATGCTATATTTATGGCACATAAAATAACTTATCTTGATGCCTTCAAAAATAGGCAGTTTATTTTACTTTCTGAAAGTAGTAGTCCTGAACACTGAGGACATACTCCAAAAAATTACCCTGGTTGAAATACAGATGCAACATCAGTCCCAAAGAATGAATGCCAGACACCCACTTAACAGTTTCTGACTTGACTTGACCATTTTGGTAGCCAATTATTTGGCAGACTTCAATCAGTTTTAAACAATTAATAGTCTACTCACTATCCTAAAATTCTAAGTACTGGAAAGGATCAGCATGCCTGCTGGCATTGCACACAGAATATGTGATGGGCACAAGTCACATTATTCTCTGTTCTTGAAGATGAAAATTCAGTGGGTCTGGGTGTTCTAGTGAACGTGGGTTTCAATTTTCAGTTAGTAAGATTTGGCTAGATAGAACACTGGCATTAAAGCTGATGTTCACAAGATCACGAAACTTCTCTTTAAACTTAAAAGTATTCTAAGCTGAGTAAACTTTACTGATAACTTACATCACTTGAAGGTCAGCTGGAAGTCAGATGATCTCTGGTCTTCCTATCATGGGCAGCGTTTAAAATTTTGTGAAACAGGCTAGCTCAATGTGTGTGATTCTGAAGGTTTGGGTTTTTTCTGTTTTGTTTGCATTGGTTTTCATTTTATAGATAGTTATATCTAGAATCACTTGACTAATATGCATTGAGTGTCATGAATAACTTGATCCATAAGAAGGCAACAACTATTCTGAGGTGATGTAAAATGTAAGGCGTTCGGTCTGTCACAGCTAACCCGTGCAGCAACCATTCTGTGGCATCACTGGCTGAGACTTTTCTGCTGTAAAACTTCAGGCATTTTTTTAAAACTGGAGAACAAAAAGCAGACAACTTTGGAGTATGCAGGCTGCTGAGCTGCAGCCATTACCAACCACAGCAGCTCAGACTAGCTGAAAAACTGCTCTAGAGTAAGTTTAGTGCTTATGAACTCTTGGAAACGGGTGCCATTTTTTTATTTGCAAGTAGGAAAGTGTTAAAAGCTCTGCAGGCAAAGCTGAAATTCCTTTCCTTTACCAAAATATGGTGACGGGTGTTGGACTTGCTGTCCGTGTACCCCTTTCCTATAAATGCAGTTCTCTGCAATATTTAACTGTATATAACTCTGAATGCTGTTTAACAATGTTGACCTGAATTTTGTGGCAGAGTTGTAAGATTATATTTTGTGAGCTGAAGGCCTCTGTCCCCAGCATTTTACATATCTTTCAGAAGAAATGCTGTCACTCTAGGACTTCTAAATTTTTACTGATCTGGTTTTAGACATAAAAATGGGACATTTCAGTAGGTAACCACATGTTGCTATATGTAAATAAATAGTATGAAATTAGTTCTAAAAATAAGTGTGTTGGTTTTGTGTGTGTGGGTTTTTTTTAATTTAACTTCTTTTACTATAGGTCACTCTAGCCAGTATAGATGCAGAGCTTCAGAAACTTAAAGAAATGACCAACCATCAGAAGAAACGAGCAACAGAAATGATGGCCTCCTTACTAAAAGATCTTGCAGAGATAGGAATTGCAGTAGGAAATAATGATGTCAAGGTAAGGATTTTTAATGCCATGTATTGCATACATACATTGTGGCTAGGTGGAGTCAGTTTTCTTAGTATGGTAAAAATAACCACTAGAGGAAGCCTTATGTGTATTAAGCAATGGATAAGCTTATGCCCAAGTTGTTAAACTGTGACTCAATCAGGTCCCAAATAGACTTTGATTCCTCAAAGACAAGGAAAAGCAGGTATGATTTTTTTTTTTCTCAGAAGCAGTGTTTTCATTCATACTGTTAAACTGCTATATGAAGTGGTCGTAATCAACAACATAGTCTTCAAAATTTAATGCTGACCTGTAGTGCCAATCAGGAAGATACTAACATTAAAAATGGAATGAGGAACTGAAAAGATAAATCTGGAAGATCACTGTAGGACAAGAATGTGAGCAGTATTAGAAATCTATACTGAACTGTATTTCCTTCTTCAAAGGACTCATTACCTTTGTGCAGACTTCTAAATAACCAATAGGAAAACTTAAAGTTGTTCCAGCTCGCCTTTAATTCTATTTCATTGTCTGAGCTTTCTAAATGTTCATTCCATGCTTTTCAGCAGCCTGAGGGAACTGGCATGATAGATGAAGAATTCACGGTTGCAAGACTGTACATTAGTAAAATGAAATCAGAAGTAAAAACAATGGTAAAACGTTGCAAACAGTTAGAAGGCACACAAGCTGAAAGCAATAAGAAAATGGAAGAAAACGAAAAGGAGTTGGCTGCCTGCCAGCTCCGTATCTCACAGGTAAATGTTTCTTTACAGTGTATTCCTAAACGTTCTTTTGAATTCATTAACCTGCCGGGTGAAAGAAAAGTTGCAGTTTTTGACACCTAACAAAGTACATTTGTGAGTGAACAGCCACAAGACTCAGCTGTATACTCTGAGCTGTATACTCTGTATGCTCTCTTCAGTTTTGATGCTTCTGTGTAATTTTGTGACAAGATGTTAGAATTTCTGCAATATATCTGTAGCCTGATAATGCTTTTTTAGCACTTGTATTAAATAGTGGGGTCCATATGTTCTCCATCACAGGAACATTTACAAGTACAAGTCTTACAGAAGCAGTGGCTAGTGAGCACTCTGCCTACTAATGCAGCAAGATGGAAGTTGGGAAAGGTAGCAATAGCACAATAAAATTACGGTAGGCTTGCATAGCACATTAAACTTACTTGTAATGCAAGAAAGGCCATTTTAATGAGATTGTTAGAAAAGGTCAGTAACATGACTTCTAACACTTCTGAAAATTGTGATCTACATATGCAATTTAATTTTTCTATATTTTGTTTTACGTACAGATGGTCACTTGTTTTTTTGAGATGCATAGTTCAGTGCAGCCTTCTAAATACAGTAGGCCTCTCTTGCCTCTGATAGTATTTAACATTCAAAACATCTCCCAGCCAAAAATGTATTTCATTCCAATCCAGGATAAAGATGTTGTCTTACAGGCTACGTTACAGGTCTACCCGAGTAGTCATATTCTTCTTAGTTTAGTTGGCACCATTTTTGTTTTGACATCAGGTTACTTGTTTTAAAAATAAGTATAAACTGTTTATGCAGATGTAATTCTGTGATACCTAGTTCTCAAGTAAATGAATCTTTTCATTCTACAAGCATGAAGCCAAGATCAAGTCGTTGACTGAATATCTTCAGAACGTGGAACAGAAAAAGAGACAACTAGAAGAGTCTGTGGATTCCCTTAATGAAGAATTAGTTCAACTTCGAGCACAGGGTAGGAGCTGCCTCCCTACACCCCAGCCACCACGGTTTTAAGTATATAGTGCTAAACAGGGAATTGTTCTATTTAGATTGAAGGGCAGAGCTATAGAATGGCTTCTGGCTCTGAACATGTAGAATTACTCAACGGGAGCACATGTTTCAAACAGCAAACTAATATGGATAGCATTAAGTTAAAGATGATACTGATTTAATTGATGTTTGTGGTGGGAGGGGGCTCCTTCCACATTTTTAGGTGTTGGGAAGGGAAGGTGGAATTAACTCCATCTTTCCTGTGATTGCCTGTTTACCTGGTTGAAATGTGTTTTCTCCCCTCTATATCTACTAGAAAAAGTCCATGAGATGGAGAAAGAGCACTTGAATAAGGTTCAAACTGCAAATGAAGTCAAGGTAAGCTAATTTCATTGGGGTTTTTTGTTTTTTTTTTTTAAATAAACAACAACAAAGTAAAGTATGGTAACTGCTTGAAATGTAATAGATACTGTTTTTTCTAATAGCAAGCTGTGGAACAGCAAATTCAGAGCCATCGTGAGACGCATCAGAAACAAATCAGTAGCCTAAGAGATGAAGTTGATGCAAAGGAGAAACTTATCACTGAACTTCAAGAGTACGTAATTGTCATTATTTTAGTAATGCCAAATGGCTCTGGACCATGCAAGTACAGAAACACAGCATGGTGGGAAAGAAGCGGCAAGGGTTTCCTCTAGCAGTGTCTTTCTGACTTGTGTTGCTTTACTGAATGTTGTGTTTGACCGGTTCAGTTCATATAATATTTGCTTTCTGTGTTCAGCCAAAACCAGAAGATGATGCTTGAACAGGAACGTCTTAGAGTTGAACATGAGAAGTTAAAAGCGACTGATCAGGAAAAAAGTAGAAAACTGCATGAGCTTACGTAAGTGATAATGGTGCATTAAACAAATGTGTGTGGGAACACTTGCATTTTAAAAACTAATGACCTAATATGATGAAGTGGCTCTCACTGTATATGCCTGTTAGAGAGAGGTTCCAGAGCCTTCTTGAACTCGATGATTTTTTTAAACCTTTGCACTACCTTAATATTTGAAATTGGAAGTAAAATAATGTGATGGCCACAACTTTTCCTTTGTTAATGTTATGGGTTGGAAGGGTTAACTTCCCAATTTGCAGCTAAGTGTTGCATGCTTTAAGACTGGAAGAGGCTTATAACAGTTCCCTTACCTTAGGGTTTTTTGTTCTTGTGTGATTTAACGAGTTGCGTGGTTCTAACAGGCTTATTCTTGAGATTAAAGAGCTGCATACTTCATTGAGTAACTAAGTACAGTCAGTGTACTAGTGAATTAGAGACTGAAAAGTTAATGCAAAAATTAGAACTGGATTCTGCTTGCAGGTACGTATCCAAGGGTCAAGCTGAAAAACAGTTCTCAACTTGTAGAAATCAGACCTCCTGGAAATGTTTCTAGAATATCAGTAGCGACCCCTTTCTGGTATATATGAATTCATCTTTACAGAAGTTAAAACAATACTTTATACTTAAAACTTAAAAAGTGCATGCTTTTTGGCCGTGTTTAAAAACACGCAGTGGCTTTCAAGTTTTTATCATAGAATTTGAAATAATTGGAGGGACCTGACTGGTCTATACTGATATCCAATAAGCAACATTTTTTTTTCTTTTAGCCTTACTGTGAAATACGATGTTGCTTTAACTGGCTAAGATTTTAACAGTACTCTGGTCTTACTAATCCATCTTATTCTAATTTATTTATATGTCACAGTGGTTATGAAAGTTACAATAGGTTTTCTTGTCTTGTAAGATTTGATATACATACCACATTATTAATCCTTATTTCGGTTTACAAGCTTAAACTATATAAAGTATTAATCTGTTAAACACACGTGCTATATTAGAAACTTTCCGTTTCAGAAGGCTTGCAAAGGAGCATTCAGAATTAGTTTGGTATTCTGTGTCCTCCCCCAGCCTTTTTGAATCCAGTTATTATATACTATAATATATACAGTATATATTATATACTGTATGTCATAAATGTGCATGGCAAATGGCGGGCCAGAAAATGCAGGTTATTAACTTGTTTTTTATAGTTTATATATAACTTAGAGTTATATAAGATGCCCGGAACTACTTTTCCAGGTCCAGAAAATGGTTAGGATGCAGAGAAATTCTTTAGAATATTTTATTACCTCAAATGTTCAATCATTTAGTAGTGGAACTGGCCAAGTAAAGAGAGATTTCAAGAGGAAAAGCAGCTTTTTGGCTACTTAGTAGAAACACTTCATTTTCATGCAGTCCCTGGCCTTCCTGTTCCAACTTTTGAGTCATAAAAAGAAAAGCCCACATTTCTTTCCTGTATCCTGTCATCTTAGTGATTGCACTGCCTTATAATTTTGAGAGAGAACATTAGCAGTGCAGTAAACACTTTCACATTAAATTGGAAGACAGAAGCTCTGTAGGGTGATAATCGTGAGGGTATATTCCTGTGAACTGAGATTGCTGTTTATGATGCTAGCTTTGGCAAATGTGTAGAGTGGTGAAATGGTAGAACAAAATAAAGAAAAGATCCTTAATCTGCCATGTGATACCATCACAGCTAGTAGAGCTAGAACATTTGTAGGGTAAGATCTCCTGAAGTGTTCATCTTGGACTTGACTCTTAATAGTCTTTCTTTACCTATTTCAGAAACTTATAATTTATGCATGTGAACATGCTTGTTTGTATTTTTTCAATATTAAAAGTACTTCCCTCTCTTCCTCCTGCAACTCCCCCACTCCCACCCCATATGGATTTCTGAGTGTGATGTCATCTGTTGGCTACATCTGTAATTGAGGACTTCAGCTGGAAGACGTTTTTCATTTGTACCATGCAGCGTTTATCACTTTAGTCTCCTAAAACATTAAAATTTCCAATTTTGCTGCAATGTTTCAGGGTTAATTTATTCTCTTTTAGGGTTATGCAGGACAGACGGGAACAAGCAAGGCAGGACTTAAAGGGTTTGGAAGAGACTGTGGTAAGCTAAGAGTATATTCCAAAACAAATGTCAATACTTGCTGCTTTTTTTTTCCCCCTTTCAGAGTTATTTTTGTTAATTTTTTGTTTTTTAATTGTCCTTAACTGTAGGCAAAAGAACTTCAGACTCTTCACAATCTTCGGAAGCTGTTTGTTCAAGATCTGGCTACTAGAGTGAAAAAGGTAATGTGGTGCTGTAGCAAAACCTGGTGTTTCTGAGAATGCTACATAAATTTAAGTTTAGGACTAAATGAGGAACTATCTTTATGCAGTGTCATTTTTCTGGCTTGATCTTAATGCACAAGTTCAGATTTGTGCTCAGCCTTCCATTCCCTCCCCATGCCTTTGTTACTGCAGAGTGCTGAGATTGACTCGGATGATACAGGAGGCAGCGCTGCACAAAAGCAGAAGATTTCCTTCCTTGAGAATAATCTTGAACAGCTTACGAAGGTTCACAAGCAGGTACAATGAGGCTCTATTTCAAGTTCTAATTAAAAACAGGCTACTTAAGGTGCATTATTAAAGACATGACTAAATGCATGTTGGTTGTAAAATCACTGTCATAGTTAAATACTTCTACATCTTCAGTGTGTCTCGATATAAAACAATAGACTAAAGTTTTCCTGTGAAGTAAATTAGTAACTGTTTTAGGTATGTAGGGCATGTAATGGAACAGCTGCATTTAAATTGAAGAAGGTCCAAGTTAGTGTTTAGGGTTAGAATTCAGTTTAGAGGATGCTTGCCTGGTTTTGACTGAAGAAGTATGTAGACCAAGTGCTTATGTTGAGTAGCATGTTCTTCCACATGACTGACTTTCAAATTACAGTCTTACTGATGAACTATTAGATTTGCTAAAAGCTTAAGCAAAGATAATATAGTAGCCCTACTGTTTTGCCTGTGTAGGGGCAGGAGGGTGTTTTGTTAGCTCTCCCTGTGAAGAGAACTACCAAGAAAATAATTGTTTCTGGGTTTGTAGCTGGTACGTGATAATGCAGATCTTCGCTGTGAACTTCCTAAACTGGAGAAGCGACTTAGAGCTACAGCTGAAAGAGTCAAAGCTTTGGAGTCTGCGCTGAAGGAAGCCAAAGAAAATGCTTCTCGTGATCGCAAACGGTATCAGCAGGAAGTAGATCGTATAAAGGAAGCAGTAAGATCCAAGAATATGGCCAGAAGAGGACATTCTGCACAAATTGGTTAGTAAAGAATCCCTTGCCCCCTAAAGCATTGTCTGTCTCCTGATATTTTTGATCTTTGTGCATGTGTGCATTTTTCAATCCTAGTTGGAACTGCATGCGTGAACTTGATGTATTTTCTACCATGAGTTATATTTTGGTTTATAGACTGTAATTGTGTGTGTGGTGGTGCGTGGTTGTTTGGGGTGTTTTTTATTTATTTTAAAAGGTTCTTTTCCTGGTAGCTGGATTTTTGTACACGCCGGAAAAGGCTTACCATCCTAGAATTCTAGCCTGAATGTGTATTCCATTTCCTAGAACAAAACAGTACAATGATTGCGAGTCTTAAGTCTGTAACGTCACTCCAGTTCCTAAGACTAAGTAGATATTCCAAAGCAAGGAGACAGATTTAAGCCATCACCTACAACAACAACAACAAAATCATCTTGCTGTCTCTTGATCTTGTGGGGAAGAGGGGCAAACAGAAACCCACAACTAACATCCTAAGATCCCTAATTACCTCTTCAGTTCTTTGTTCCAAAACATACAGAACTCCATAGCCCTGCCTAGGGAAAAAGAATGGAAAAACTGGAAATTTGCAGTAGGTGGGATTGCTTCTTGCTGTGTGGTGGGAAGACAGTGTTATTCCCTTGGTCCTCCACCTGCCATTATCCTTTCAAGTGCTGAGGGCCTAGAGGATGTGTGACCTGTGGAGGACTTAACTGTGCCTATTGCATAGTTACTTCTTAATCAGTAATCAATACACTTCTGCTAAATGCTAATGAAACTAAAATAAGCATTGCAGTTGAATTTTGCTCATATTCTGTAGGTCTGCAAAGAGCTGTTGCAGAATAAAGTTACACATTTTTTTTCTTGGTCACTTCGAGTGGCAGCTTGAAGACAGGTGCTTTCCTGTCGTACCTTTTCTCTCACGTGATCTCAAAGAAGACAAACAATATTCTAGTGAGCTTACCACAGGTATAAAACCTCTTGCACTTAAATGTCTAGATGAGCCTACTCATGTCTTACTGGAGATCGGCTTCCTGTGAGGCAGAAACTGAGACGCGTTTCTCTGATGCAGTTGCTATCTGTAGGTACTTTATATCCACTCTTACCTGCTGAAACTTTAAATGCTTGTTTACTGTTACAGAACTTTGTAAAGTCATACTGTTGGACATGTCCTGTTACAAGCTAGTGCAAAACTGATTGAAAGTACAGTTTATCAAAGTGCATGCAACCTGTGAATTACCTGTCAAAACTACTGTTTTTTGAATTCAGTAACAGAGCAAGTTTTATTTCTGTGTGGTGGTAAGAAACTGATAAAACAGTGTTATCTGTGGAGTAATAGGTATGCAGAACCACTTTGCAGAGCAGAGTAACTAGGGGCTTATCAATCAAGTAGATGTAGGAAATACAGCAGGGTATAATGATTCCTTAGAGAAACACAACCCTTGTGGAACTTTGTCTAGCGACGTGTCTTATTGGAGTTCATGTAGCCAAGAAATGGGATGCTTAGAGGGAAGTACATTAGGTGGGACAGATAATGATTATCTTCACATGTATTATCAAAAGCTTTGCTAGCTTTAATTCTAATAGGGATGATAAAAGCATAACCTTGTCTATTTTTCAGGGTGTTTTATAGTTGACACTTACCTGTTGGATCTCGGAATACCATCTCCTAAACTTCTTTTCTTATTCAAAGTGCATTCAATCTTGATTATTACATTTGGGCTACTGTAACATAAAGCATTAGCAAATTTGAATAATCAAAGGTAAAATTGTGATGTATATATTTGTAAAGCATGTTTCTTTTCCTGCAGCTAAGCCTATCCGTCCTGGCCAGCACCCAGCAGCTTCTCCAACTCATCCAAATGCAATTCGTGGTGGTGGTGTGTTCACTCAAAACAGCCAGCCGGTTGCAGTACGTGGAGGTGGAGGACGGCAAGACAAAGTGTAAGTTTGTCTTGTAAGAGTATTATTTTTTTTTTTTAAAGGTGTGATTAAACAGCTTTGTATTAATTTGGTTACAGTTCATTCTGTGGCATAAAATCACTGGAATAAATCTGACTCTTTTACAGAATTTTATAGTTAGAGGAACAGTACTACCTGTACATCTGACTAAGGCTGCTGCTGGTTTTGTTGTAACAACTAGTGTTTGCTCTGAAATGGTAGTTCTGGAGTTGTGCTGGAGTAGAACAAAATGTGAAAACAATCGGTTGGAGGTAGTTCCCAGTCACAGCCAATAGCTACTGTTTGGGAAAGGAGTGGACAGTTTAAATTCTTTTAAAATATGGTGTTCTTCAGAAAAGATTTGGTAATGAAACAAAAAATGAACCTGTTCTTATGTGTTGTTTACTTGCCGTTCTTACTACGTTTGCACACTGCTTCATGTATCAGTAATTTTAAAGTATTTAATGGAAAAATTAATGTCTTCATCAGGTAAAATTAAAATGTTAGCCTGCCTTAAATACAGTTACAGTAATTGAAATAATATGTCCACTTACTTGAACATGTCTCTAATCTCCTAATTGGTTACAGATATATGGTACTTAAGTTGCTCACAGAATCACATCTCTCTAATTAAAAAGTCTGTGTTGTAGTTGGTCTGTTCGTCACCTAATAATAATGCTTTGCTGCATTCTCAGTTGTAGTCTTCACTTTTGAGTGTTGGTATAAATGTCTTCTAGGCATTCCTTTAGCTAAGGTTATCAGCATCTTCAGTTTGAAAATACTCTTAAAATGATTGTGTGGTGCTTGAATCCTGGGCCCTTTTTCTCTGAAGGGCTCCAGAGCAGCTTACATCAATCTTGTTTCCATTTGTTTCTTTTTATTAGCTGACTGACTTTTCAAAACTTTCTCTCCAATTTAGAGAAAATCAGGCTGTAGTACTGGTTAGGGTACCTGGTTCTGTTCAGTAGTGTCTCTTAGTAAATAAGAGGTTGAAGTGAAGGTACTTTAACTTTGAATAACATTTGCCTTGAATGACTAAGAAGCTGGCAATTCATGGATTCTTGATTATGTTAGTATGGTGAAATTAATCTTCAGATAGCTACTTTGACCACAAAGGTGGCAGTCTAGCTCAGCTGTCCAATGTAGAGACGTTTCAAGGTATGATTGACTCAATTTATTGTAGATGCCTACTGTAGCATGACTTTGCACATGCTATGATGCTGCCTGGAATTCTAACTGAAGAGAGACTATTTAATCTTATACTTCTTTAGGAGTATTTGTAATAGTTGGTATAATCAGGAATAAATCACTAAATTTTGAGCTTGCACCTTGCTTTGGAGAAAAGCTTTCACTGTTGGTCCTGGGGAGTTCAAATAGGAGACTTAGCACTTTGACTTTTGGACTATATGTAGATAAATCATGAAGGAGTGGAAAATTGCTAAGTGCTGGCTAAACACTTTTTTAACAATCAAACCAAGAAACTCCCACATAATATGCTTACAGAGTCCCTTAAGCATTTGTAAAGCTTTTGTGCAATTCTAATGTCAGCATGTTACCTGTTGCTGTAGAACCAAGCAGAGTTTAACGCTTAAAGGCAGGAGAGTGGCTGAAATTTATTTCAACTTTCCGATCTTATTTTTGGAAGAACATGTCCCTTATGGAAGTAAAGGAACAAAACTTTTTACAACTTTATTTTACTATTAAATATAAATCTGTGAATGCTCAGGTAGCCGGTATCATTTAAACTTTTGTTACAATAGGAATCTGATGTAGTGTTTTACATTTGACGACCACCATTTAACAAATTATTCTGGAAACATTAAAGAAATACAGAGGTGGTAAATTGTTATTTCTTTCTGCAAATCAAACTTTTTTTAGGATAATTAATGCCAAACGATCTCTTAATTCCCATTTCATCTTCCCAAAACAGCAAGGCAAAATTTTGCAGCAGCTGATGGGGGTTATCCAGACAATTCTCAGTGGTCTGGAAAAGTAACAACAGTCATGGGAAACGAAGTTGGGTTATAATTGCTTTGTCTTTGTAATGTTTACTTTGTTAAGGCAACCGAGATTGGATACCCAGTCAGTTTATGATGCTGTAACGTTGATGGTAACAGTTACCAGCTGTTGTGTTATGTTTGTGTAGTTTCTTATTCTGGAGTAGATGTTTTATTAGCACTTGCCTCAGTAGTCTTAAGAATTGGACTCTTAAAGGGTATGTAAATGGTGAATACAGTCCACTGTAAACGTTAATAACTTGGTCTTTTTGGCTTATGAGGTACAAGCACTTAACTCTTGTTGTTCTTCTCATTTACAGTTGCTGAAAAGTAAATGCAGCGTGAGGAGGATTGGATATCGTGTAGAGGGAGTCATTCCATGACGAAATCTCTCCCTTTGGGGACTGTAGGATTATTTTTTGAAAATGTATAAATTATACCTGGCCTGTACAGCTCTTCCCCCTTCTACAAGTTCTGCTAACTGATTCCCAAAAAAACCAAAAGAGTGCAATTTTGGTGTCTTGAAAAATGACATGTTACTTAAAGTGTAGCTCTGCTCATTACACAGTTTGTCTTTCATGTCTTAAATTTAGTCCGCACTGTGCCAAGCTGAATGTACGTTGAGAAAATCTTAGTTCAAATTTTCTAGCTTAATTTGTGTACATCTTACTGTCTTAGGGAATGTGCAACAGTGTTTAAGTATACTTTCGTTTTTATCACTTCACACTACATGTCCCACTGAGTTAGAATGGCACTCTGCTCTACAGTTTTCTTTTGGAATGCTACATTAGAGCATTGGAACTAAATTTATTTGTACAGTGTAAGAATACTGAAGTGTGCTTATGACAGCTGCCATAAGGCACTGCAATTGCTACACCACAGAACTAAAGAGTTCAATATGAACAAGGCTGTTTAACTGTTATCTGATTAAATGCCCGTTTATCGGGTAATTTAGAATTAAATATTGTACAGTAATAAGAGTAAACTTAAGTTTACAAAAAATACTTTGGCAATGGATTATCCCATCTGTCCTGTTCCTGATTCTACACACAGTACAGTCTGGTGGAGTGAAAACATTCTGCTTCATTCTGATGAGCCTGTCTATCCATTTGTCTGTATCTGTGATGGTTCACTCTCGCTATTTTATAATAGTGAAGTGAGCACGATCTAAAATTTAACTTTATATTCCACTACATATACAGTACTGGAATCTTTGTCTAAAATTTTAACTAATTAAAATTTTTTTCAGCAACTGGTCAATGAATTCGGATACAGTAATAAAAGATACAACTTTTTAAAACTGGTGTATCTGGAAATCCCAGAGACGTGTTTAAAAATAAAAAATAAAGTGCTACCCTGAATTGTATTTGTAATCCATTTGTAAGTAGGTATATGAAATGTCCGAAGTAGTAGTTGTTGACTATTTTTCTTCTCTTTGCAATAAAGTCCTGTAAAGTGGCTAACAATGAAACATGGGGTTTCTTTGGTTTTGAGTTTCAGTACTACCACTGAGCTGAATCTGGGTTTTTAAATTTTATAGTATTAATTTGCCTAACTTATTCATAGGGTTTAGCCACTATAATTTTTAGAACAGCCACCTTCTGGATAGAAATTAGTTACCAGGTCTTCAAGAGAGAAGGAACTTAATACTACTGAAAGAATTCAGCGAGCTTTCCATATGCAGTTGGTACCACTTTGTGTGCTGGCTTGATGATTTTTTTTTTTTTTCTGGGTATTCATCAGTTATTGTGGAAACAGTAGAGACCCAATGGCTGTTCAGACAGCAGATCACTTTCAACTTTTATAAATAGACAAAATATTTATATTATGATGGAGTGTAGTCAGATTTTAGACCTTGAACCACTTTTTTCTATATCTACAGTAGTCTGAATTTTTAATAGTTTGATTTTTAAAGGTTGAGTGTATCAGGCAAAAATCTCACTATTTTGGAGTTTTCAGCTTTTAAGACTCTTCTGTTCATTAAGGCTGCCAAACACTCCAAACTTGCAGTTGTTTTACAGCATGATTAAAGAGAGCATACTGAGGAAAGAAAAATTAAGGAACAGCAAACTTCGAATGGATTTTCTCATAATGGAAGCAGCACTGTCCATTATCTTTCTCAACATTAACTACAGGTTTTCAGACCTTCATTTGTTAATATGCAATCATAAAAATAAAAAACCCCACTTTCATTAAAATGCATTCAAATGAAGCAGGATTTTTTTCTCATGCCTGTGAATGGGGGTTTTGTTCCTGTAGGTAATTATCATAGGTTTTGGTGCTGAAAATTGCTGTGTTTATAAAAAAAAAAAAAAAAGTAACTAGCCTATAGCTCAGTGTACATCACCTTTTTATATTTAAACTTTTTTTTTTATTTTAAACCTTTTTTGAAGTTTACCAAGACCTGCCTCTTAAAATGTAAAAAAAAGACACAAAAAAAAAAAAAAAACCCACCAATTTTTTTGCTTTCTGGTTTGGCTGTCGTAGGTCAGCCGGTCAGGACAATTATTGTTTTTTGTAAATTAAAAGACTCAGTCTATACGGGGAATGTTCAACACTGCTGTTTCAACTTGCAGTCTTTGAATGGTTCTTTTATGTTCCTCTAGATCATATTTTTAAAAAGATGGTTTAGGATAGGAACACGGTGAAATAGTATTTATTTCTGGTGAACAACTAAATTATTTACATAACTTAAATGCTGACTCACTACTGTGTGTAACTAAATTTGACATGAGGACAAGTCTACCTGTGGAACACGATTTAACTTCAGTACACTTAAGATGCATTAAAACAATTGGTTTGGGGAAGACGCCATATAGTTTTAACTTACCTGCATGCTGTAAATGTATTTGTGTTTAAATAAAGAGAAGAAAAATCTTTGAACTTCATGCATTTATTCAGTCTCTACACCTGTTTGTTAAAGTGTCTTTGTATAATACTTCTCACTTGATAGGTTTCATACCCAGCTATCTCTGTAAACAGTGATCTCCTGATGTCTGTAACCTCTTATTCCAGTGTTTGTTAATACAAGTAAGCTTTCCCACACACAAATATAAATAAGTCTTAGTTTTCAAAAGACTGTTCACTATAGAAAAGACACACAAACAAAAAACCCCAAACCAAACAAAAGAACAAAAAAAACCCAACAGCTGATGCCTGTGGAAATGTTCAAAAGTTTATTACAGTCATGGTATATTGGAATTTGAACCTCTTCAAATTAACTGGGGGATTACATACGCTCATGTAGTTCATAAAAATGCCAACATAACAGCCATTTTTAATGGCTTCTATTGGTTGTGTATGGGTTTTTTTCTAAACATCAACTTCCACCCTATCTAACTTGGATACAGTAAGAGACATACCCTTGGCATAGGGTATGGGGACAGTCACTCTTTTAAAGGAGAGATTTCTTTTGCTCAAAGCAGCTGTTTTGCTTCCAGAACACTTATCTCTGTCTTAGCATTCAGCTGCTCTTCAACAGACAGGCCTGTAGAACAAACCCCAAACCCTCACCAATACACCCAGCTCTCCTTAAGCCATGTTTACGTGTTACTTCTTAGCTGTGATTGGGAGTTAGATACGTAAGATTATTAGTACATCCTTTTCATCGAGGGTTTTGGTATTGGTTGGTGTGGGTTTTTTAAATGGTTGCATTTTAGAGTAAGCTGAAGTCAGGTTACAGACAGCTGTGCTTGCTTCTTTCCAGGAGCAGAAGGAAATTAAAGAACTGGAGGAGATTTGCCTTAATTCAGGTGTACTGGCAACCAAGGAAGTATAGATGCATTTAAATTCCATGCTTGTTCTTTGAAATGAAAAGCGTAGAAGCTGATCGGGGTTTGGGCACGTGATGTGTATTTGCATTTGGTTCCTGAGCAACTTAAAAGTCCAATTTCAAAGATTTTTCTGAGATGACAATGCATTTACCTGTTTTGGGATGCACAAAGAATGGGTCAGAGATGCCAGATATATGAGTTGCCTAGAAAATCAGTCAAGTGTGATGATTCCTCTCAGTAGTCTTCTCTAGATGTGTCAGCTTGGGCTTTCCTGAGTATGGTGTCAGTTGTCCGTATGGTGATGCTCAAAGTTCTCCCTTTTATCCACATGCTTGGACAGTTGTCTTTGGAATCCATGTGAACTTGTCTTGGTTTCAGTTGAAAAGGAATTCCCATGGCTTATCATGAGCCTTCTTTTTTTTGTTTTTTTTTCACTTGGCTTCTGCTGATTTGATGGCTCCTCATTCTTGTTTGAGAGAGACTAATCCCTTTCCAACATGTCTGTGCCACCTGGACTTTTGTAGACCTCTTTTTTTTTTTTTTTTTTTTTTTCAGGACTCATTTTCCTTTCCAGTAATCTGTAACAGTTGTTTCTACTTTTCCTGAGTTCTATTGTACTGGTGTTTTTTAAGGAGCAATCTAGTTGTTTGAGGCTGCAATCATCTTCTGGATAATTTTCTCAGAAAAAAATTTAGCTAAATTTATAGAGTTTTGATATATAAATATATATTCAAAAGGCATAAAGGAGGTCTAGATTTAAGTCTGCCAGTAGTTATATGAAAGAAAAGATCTCAGGAGGGAGAAATGGCATCTGTAAAACTGCTCAATAATGAGCTAATCTGATATAAAATATTTCATAATGTATCCTATTAATGAAAGATGTCTCAGTCACACTAGTGAAATGCTCATTCTTTAATATATCTGTATCTCTGCTAGGGGATGACTAAAACCCTTTTAATTGCAGACAAGGACTAAGGGATGCTCAAAAAGGAAAGTAAATTTCACGCTGAAGTTTCTTACGAGCAATGGCATGACCTGAAATTACTTCTGAAATGAAGAAAAAATATTATTACATCTCTGAAAAGGAAAAACGGCAGTTACCTGAAGTAATGACCCACAAACTGCTAAGGAATTCATTGACAGAACAAGATTGTTCTTGTCCTGGTTTTGGCTGGGATAGTTATTTTTTTCTGTTCAGTAGCTAGTACAGTGCTGTGTTTTGGATTTGGTGTGAGAGCAATGCTGATAGCGCACTGATGTTTTCAGTTGTTGCTGGGTAGTGTTTGTACTGTCAAGGACTTCTCAGTTCCTCGGGCCCTGCCAGCGAGAGGGCTGGAGGGGCACAAGAACTGGGAAGGGACACGACCAGGGCAGGTGACCCAAACTAGCCAAGGGGATATTCCATACCATAGGATGTCATGCTGCGTACATAAACTGGGGGGAGCTGGCAGGGCCAGCCGGCTGCTGCTCAGGGACTGGCTGGGCATCTGCCACTGTGTGGTGAGCAGTTGTACTGTGCATCACTTCGGGGTTTTTTTCCTCCTTCCCTTTGGATTTTATTCCTCCCTTCTTCTCTCTCATTTTTTTCTTTTTTAAGTTTTATATTATTTCAATTATTTTATTGTTCTTATCTCAACCCTCGAGTTTCACCTTTTTCCCCAATTCTCCTCCCCATCCTGCCGGGGGAGTGAGTGAGCTGCTGTGTGCTACTTAGTTGCTGAGTGGGGTTAAACCATGACAGTTCTGTTGGCTGGCTGGGGGTGGCTTCCCTCTCGAATGGACTGGGAATTCGCAACACCAATTTAGGAAGTGTCAAAATGCATCACTATAGTTAACGTGCTATGTGCAAAATGCCAATATGTAGCATAACCTCACTAAATGACACAGAAAACACGTCTGGAAGATGATTAATGAAGGCTGATGGGTATGTCAGAATTTCTGCCTGTGGAGTTCTGAGCTGATGAATCTTCCTGAACTGTTCATCTTTTTATCTTTAACCAATCCTTGCTGGGGGGAATGACAAGTGCAGTGAGACTGGGCAGGGAGAGTGATTTGATCTGCCAACTCCTTCTTGTGTTTCATTATGGAAGTTGAAGGTGCAGAAGATATCGGTCAGCTAGGCTATCCAGCGTAACTGGGAGAAGAGTTACCTGAAGAAGAAAAATATAATGCAAGAGAAAAGAAAAAGACAAATATATGCAAACGAGACTATTGTAATAGAGCATAATTAGCCTAATCACCTTTGAAAAGGAAAGTAAGAGGCTAATGACTATAAAGAGGAAAGAAAGGGGTGTTGCATAGCATGGTGTGGCATATCTGCAGCCCACATGCCTTGCAGGTGCGTGTTTCAGCAGCGTACCCCCTGAAGGGTCTGTTGTAGGCATACTGGTATTGTGGAACAGAGCTAAATCACTGTCTTCACCTAAGGTGCCAAGGGAAGTGTTGATGCGTACCTCCAGCAAGTGAGGAGAGCAGCACAACCCACATTCTCTGCATTCCTAAATCCACAGAACTGGGTGTGGAAATGACTCGGAGGTGCCCCCAGGTGTGTATTTTGCAGAGCTATTTCCACAGCATCTGTTGTGAGTAACAAATACCTGGGAGGCCCTGTCCTGTAAATCAACTCAAATTGTCTCCTGCAGTTGGAGACAAATACACTTCACACCTGGTAACGCCATATTGGAGATCCCTGCAAAGCCACTTGCTGTTCCAGTGGATGCTTGATTTGGCTTTTGTCAGCAGCAGCATTAAAAAGTGTGTTAAAAAGTAAGTTAGCTCAGCAAAGTGTAAATGCCGGTGTTACCCTGCCCGCTTACTGCCTCCATCAACGCCTCTAGTTCCAATCAGCCCCTGGGGTGTTGCGCTGTCATGACAGGGCACTTAACAAGCAGGTATTTACAGAGTATTCGCTGCTGGTCTTTGCCTGAAAGGGTGTAAATGATTCTTTAAGTGCTTTTACTGCAAGAAATACCCTTTGGCGGAAACCATGAGAGATCTTAGTCCTCTGTCCGGGAAAGCTTGTTTCAACCACAGCTTACTGGGAGCCCTTTCTGCTTTCAGTGCCAGCTGCATGCAGCAGCCCAGTGCCCTCTGTGGCTTCTAGGGCCTGGCTTGCAGCGGGGACTGCAGCCGGGTGACTCCCCTTCCTGCTGCTGATGGAAAAGGGAAGCTTCTTGGGGAGAGGGTATCCTTTCGTATGCGCTTCCAGGGCTGTGCCTTGTCCCTTTGTCGGGTTTTCCACGTCCTGGCAGGTTGTTTTGCAGAGGCCCCTTTGCTTGCAAGCGGTCAGGCAGGAGCCCCTGCCACCTTTCCCCGGGGGCTGGAGGGCTCCCCCTGCCCACCTCGGGACCCCAGCGTGTGTGGCTGGTCCGTGTGCTGGGGGAAGGGAGCAGCTGCCTGCTTTTCCTGAAATAAATTTATTTTCCTGCTCCTACAGATCGGTTTTTCTCTCAAACCGTGAGGCCGCGTGCCACAGGGCCCCCGAACAGGAGAGGAGCTGAAGCGCAGGGCCCGGCGGGGCAGGCATACAGGCCGGGCTGTGGAGGAACAGAAGTTCCCGGTTTGGTGTGTGACACGTCCTAGGTCCGAAGTTCAGTTTACAACAGGGAATGGAGAGTTCTCCCTCTGCCGTTGCTGAGGTCCTTCTGGCTGCCCAGGAAAAGACCACCGAGGTCACGATGAGGTGTGAGCCGCGCTTGTCACTGCTTGGGGCAGCCAACGCAGAGCTCCCCGCCTGGGGCTGGGATGGCAGCTGTCACCAGCGGGTCACCAGCGGCCTGACCGCGCTGCCCCAGCTCGCCCCTTCTGTGCCTGTAACCCCGCGGGTGTGAGAGAAAGGGCAGGGCTGCCCCGGGAGCGGGGACCTCGTGCGCTGCGAACCGCAGCCCCAGGGATCCAGCTGCTGCAGCGGAGTGACCGTCAGTTCCCTGCGCTCCCCTGCCTCGGCCGTCGGTTACCGGCTGACACCGCGGCGCGGCGGCCGGGTGGGCCCCTTCGGCAGCCGAAGATGCCGGCCGGCGCCGCGAGGGGGCGCCAGGGGCCCGCGGGCAGCGCTGTGAGCGGGCGGGGGGTGCCGCTCCCCGCCGGCCGCAAATGGCCGCCCGCGGCCGGCCGGGTGCTCCGCGGCTGGCGGGGGCCCTGCGCGGCCCTGCTCCCCGCTGGCGTTCCTGTGCCCCTCGCCCCGCAGGGAGGTGGCGGTTCCTCACATTCACCGGCCAGCAGGCAGGCGGTAGCCGCGCCGCCATGCAGCCGTCTGGTCTGAGGGCTGAGGCTTCACTAATTTTCTTCAAGTTCCCAGCTGTTTTTCTTCCTCTAAACGTCTTCGTGGGTTTTTTCCCATTCCACAAACCTCGTCCCCATCCCCGATTTCAGAGGGGACACTTCATCAGGCAACAGAAAAGCTGGTTTTGGCCTCCTCGGCACGGAGTACATAGGAACTCCAGCTGCCCGGGCCTGCGGCCCTCCCCTGCGGCAGCTCCTGCCCTCCCGGCGCCTCGCTGGCTCAGCCGCAGCCCGGCGTCCCCGCAGCCGCCACGTCCCTTGCTGCCATGTCCCTTGCTGCAGGGCTGGAGCCACCACGTCCCTTGCTGCCATGTCCCTTGCTGCGGGGCTGGAGCCACCACGTCCCTTGCTGCAGGGCTGCTGCTCGGCACCCTGGTCCCCAGCCTGTCCCGATGCATCCACCTGCCTGTGGGGACAAACCCTATGGACTTTATTCAGGTGTGGTATCACGGTGGACTCCCCTGATGTGTGACCTTTATGAAGTCACCTGAAGAAAACCTGTAGGGTTCCTACCTATGCTAAAGACCCAACTAGCTCTACTGCCATCATGCAGAACAAGTGCTGCTTGCCATGGAGAAGTGCACCGGGATCAGATCCTCTGTGCGTCTTTCTGTATCGTGACATGTGAGCAGTGACTGTAAAACTCTTTCATCCCACAGAGCTGCATAGAATTAAATCTCAACATTGAAATATGGTGAAAAGCTGAAGATTACGTTTCTGAATAAGTACTAAAATATTCTCCTAGGCATTTTCCACTCTTTATTTAAACCATTTATTTCCCAGGAAAATATTTGGAAATGTCACAAAACTTGACTTCTTTATTTGAACTGGAAAATAGCAATGTAAGATGCAGAAAGTCGGACCTGGGCAGTGGGTGAATCACTATCAAATCCACTCATAGGTGAAGCTTTGAGACATTTTGTATTTTTCCCTCATTTCCAGCTGACTTGTCTCCATTGTTCCACAGACACTTGAGAAGCACGAGAGAGGTGGGAAGAGTCATTCCTGATGAGAAATGGATTTTTTCCTCCCCATGGTCATTATTGTAGAGGACTGTCAGTTTCCCTTGGCAGCCCATACAATGGGCTTGCTCTCTAATAAATGCTGATAGCATTAAATTAATGTTTCACTCCCATGGTGACAAACAGTGGCATCTAGTTCCAGTGCAGGATAATTCGATGACAATATGGCAGCAGACAAGTACCTCGCCTGTTATGGGCTAATCAGAGATACAGAATGTTTGAATTGGACTCAAAGTATCCACATAATTTGGAGTGAGTTTCATAACCTGGAGACACACTGGTGAAAATGAGCTGGGAATTGGGAAGTGAGAGAATATGCGTAAAAAAATAGCCACATAAAAATAAGCATAAAAGCATGAGTTAGTTTTAACAAATATTTTCCTTCTGCTCTTCATCCAGCTCTAACTGGAACCTGCGCAGGAGCTGTCAGGGGAGGAGAACTGTATCCACACCTGAGTGCAGGAGCATGAGTATGCATGGAGATGAAGAAGAGGACCCTTGTTTCATGTGCTTTTTGGATGAAGCTGGTAGAGGTCAGGCTGCCAGCCTGGCAAACGGTAGAGTTTGGCTCTGTTGTGTTCTTTGGTTTGCAATCTAGGATAAGGCAAGGCTGCAGAGAACCAGACCCAGAGGTGTTTGGAAACTGTTGCATGAAAGAGCTCCAACAGACAAGAGCAGACATCCACAGCAGAGAGAATCTTAGGGCTATTAAAAGTCTGAAGGATGACCAGAGCCTTTCAGCACCCTGCCGTGCTGCGGGGAAGGGAGCTGCTGGCCCTCAGGCAAGACCTGGCTCTGAGGCCCCTCTCTCTGCTTCTCCTCTGCTACTTTTGCCCCCTCCCACTGGGTGCATAGCTAGTGGGCCTTCATTAGGCCCAACAGCAAATGGGTCTTTCTTTTGAATTTATAATACATATGAGTGGATAATCTAGAGGAAACAAGATACTGAGCTCTTTGAGACAACTTGCAAAGGAGACATTTTGCAAGGACAGGGAATCCAGCCTTCATTATTATGACTTGCCCCAGAGTTTTGTTCTGCACATCAGCAGTTCTGCTGGAGGGGAAGCACTGGCAGCAACAGACCAGAGGCAGCCTCTTAGAACAGAGGGTTCCCCTTTCTCTTGCACTCAGCAGTACGTGCTGCATGTTTCTGAAAGGCTATTTTGCTGCATGTGTTCTCAGTGAGAGCAATGCTTCAGTTAGTGCTTGGGATAAAATCTAAGGGGTGCTAGTTGCATTTTTCTTCTCTTCAGATTAGTTATTTAAAAGCATCTCATTTATGTCCCCTAGAATTATTCTAAAGATTCTCATCACTCTTGGGTTTTTTATTAATGAAAGCTCTTGGAGCCACATCTGGCATGTTTTATTGATCATAATCTTACGGCTGAAAGCTCATCTTGGTAGCTATAGCAACGGAACTTTTTTTTTTTTTCAAATGTCAACATAACTCCACAAAAAGTGGAGTAAAGGGGAGCAGATAATTTAAATTACTGAGCAGCTAATAACCTTTTATTCTGTAACCAATTCTGAATTTTCTAATTTTATACAGTAAATAATCAATAGGAACAAAATCTTTTGACAGATACATCTGCCGTGGAAGCTCATGAAAGAGAATAACGTGAATGCACATGGTATCCCAAGAGTAATTTTTGCCGGTTGTGCATTGCTCCCATCCTCTGCCAGGCTGCAGGCATCATGGGCAGGCTGGGGGCAGAGACCCCGGAGAAGTGGCACCACAGTGCATGTATTTACAGCCTTCCCTCTGCTACCCAGCCAGGCAGAGGTCTCAAACACTGCCCATGGCAGTAGGGCTTGCTTCAGCTCTCGGGGGCAAGAGGTGCTCCTGAAATGTGCCTAAGGATTAAGGTGAAATGACATAGACTGAAATTATAACTTTCTGTAAGCGCATCCTGATGCCTAAAGAACTCTGTGAGGTCAGCACCACCAAGTTGTTCTCAGAGATTTTCCCAGGTATGTCTACTCAGGCACAAGTCACCTCTGAACCAGGGGACCGGCAGGTAACCTGGCCTGTGTTGTGGGATGGCTCTTCCCTCTTCTTCCAGCTCCAGTGTTGGGCTCTGAAGGCATTTGGAGCAGTGTTTCTTCATCCTGTGGCATCCTGCTAGCACTTGAAAATGGTGGTGCTGTAACAGTCAAATGAAGCAGTGGGTGGATGCTGTTGCCTCCCTTGCCTTCCCTTAGGGCTTTCCACAAGACAAGCGGAGAACTTCCCTCAGCCTCCAGCCAGAGCGGAAAGTCAGATCTAGCTGCAGCTGCCTGCCTTTTTCAAGTCTGCAAGAAAATGCGTATGGGTATAAAAAGTATTTCTAAAAAATGTCTTGAGATTCAAACCATGACATCACCTTCTCAGCAGCTGAAAAAAATAGCCCTTTGGAAGTGCTGGAGAGCACAGCCCTAGGAAAATCACAGAAAGCGAAGGGCAGGCTTGTTCCCTTGGGCTCCCCACTGCTCCCCAGGCAAGGGCTGGAAACTGTTCCCATCAGCTTCCCAGTTGGAGATGAAGTGCAAAAGGCTTCGGCAGCCTTGACATGTTCTCCCAGTTGGCATTTGTGTTCTCCAAGTCCCACTCCTGGCGTGGGAGGTCTCCCTGTGGCACTCAGCCTCAGGCAGGGCTGAGGTTCTTGGCAGCACCCCACAAAGGGCCTACATTTATTATTATTATTGAAATCAAGCTTACAGCTGAAGGGCAAGTTACCCAGGGGCTTTGTTGCTGCAAGTGTCACCTATTTGACCCCCTTCTGTGCAGTCCTCCTCCCTGCAGCTCCACCAACAACTGCAGCACGAGGCTTTCCCTGCAGATGCCCTTTCCACCCAAGAAACCTCACAGATCAGCCTCTTCATTTTGCTCAAAACCCAGGGTAGGTCAGGGGTTTTTTGGAACGTCTTTCCTGGGTTATGTTAAATCTCCGTGCACCCCAGCAGATGCTGTGGCCAGGCCTAAGTGGCTGGGGCAAATGCTTTTGCCTTTGCCCTCCCAGCTCCAGCCCCAGCATTTTTTCCCTGTGCAGATGATGCAGCCGCTCATGCGTGTTAATCCCAGCGCCAGGTCACTGAGCGGGAACAAGGCAAGGATTGTTCCTCCAGAGCCCGGGGGAAAATGGGAATGCAAGGCACAGGGAGGGGAGAGAAAAGACGAGCTGCCCATCCCTGACAACAGCAGAGAGTGAATTGTGCCTCCGTTTCACTGTGGGCATTACCCAGGGCTGGCTGCTGGAGGAGATGCTGGAAGAGATGCTAAGACCTTGTTGCCGCTGAATAAAAGGGTAAGTTGGCGTGGGTTGGCACTGACTTTGTGAAACACGATTTCCCTGTGCTGCACCCACAGAGCACCCCAGGAAAGGAGATAACCATCAGGAAAATATATAGTTATGGTGCTGCCAGGGATTTGACGCAGCAAAATACTTCTGCCGTTATCGGTTTCTGCTGGTTGAAGCGCACCTCCCTGCCGGGGCAGGTTCCTCTCTGCTTTAATGCTTAGAAATTTGGGGAGATGAGGTGGTGGGTAAAACGTCAGCAGAAAGGACCAGTCTGCCGTGTGGTTAAGGAGGGGCTCCATGATGCTTTGCTTTGAGTTCAGCCCGTCAAGTGCATCACCATGAGGGGTTTGCAATTTTATGTGGTCAGAGCAGAAATGGAAAAGTAAGGTACATTCCTAAGAGCAGACCTAAAACCTAGTGTGCCTGGAGAGAATTTCAAAGGCAAAATGCCTCATGTGATCGGGGGAAAGTCAAGGGGGCTTCTTTTCAAAGGAGTGGGTGTTGTATTGGTCTGGGAAGGGATACAGGTGTATAGAGCCTTTCTTTCCTCCATTTCACTTCTTCTCCTGCCATTACATTTTCCGGGAAAAACCTTTCACCTTAAGCAAATGTTTTATTGTGTTAGCATAGCTTAGAGCCTCTACAGAGCAGAGCTGGAGTAGTTTGCCTGGTGCTGCTAGTAGCAATAGGTAGCATCATGGCAGGATCATCAACAGAAAATCCAGTGTCCACCGGGAAGTTCTGAATGCATACTGACCTCAGATATTTTAGAAAAGATTGAGACCACCTTTTAGTTTAATTCCTGTTATATCTTTACAGCAGTGCAGATTATAGACCAGCACACACATCTAAGAGGAGCCTCAGACAATGTCATAACCCAACATGTCGGTGTACTCACAGCGCCCTGCCCTGCCCTTGTAAGGATCTAGTTCTGTTACATCCTGCTTTCCCACACCTGATGTCATCAAAGTCCCTACACATCTGCCACCTCCCAGGCCACTGCAGCCAGGGAGAGGGGAAGTGCTGACCCCTCTTATACCCAGATTAGGAAGTCTTGGTGTCAGGGAACATTTCACTATTTGGTATTCAGTAATTATTGTGAGTGAGGATGGGAAAGAGCTTTTCTACCTCTAGGCCAGAGATTCACTGTGACTTGACCCAAGAAATATTTACGGACTGTACAAAAAAGGGAGAACTACTGCAGGTGGAGCCGAGAGGATAGCGAGAGCCTGCCACTGCCCTTGAGTGGAGGAAGGGGTTGGACCAGGGTTTCCCACATTTTAGCTGACTGTTTTAACCACTAAGCCAGTGGGTGAAAGTAGCAGCAATGAAAACCAAACCCAGCACTTAAATGAACCAAAACAAAAAGTCATGATTCATGTATGGATCTACAGAGAGGATTTCCTACTCCCACTTCCTATATGCCTTCAAAGAGCTGAAAAACATCCCCTTTTTTAAAAAGATGGGATTAGAAGGAGTATTTGCAAAGAAGTGTTTAAGCCCTCGTGGGGAGCAGGGCTGGGCTTTACCCTCCCTGGCAGTTATTCCAGCAGCTTGCCTGGGGCATGTTATGCTCCCTGCAGTGGTTTTTCATCTTGTGGGTAGGTACCTACCTCTTCTGTGTCTCCTGTGTAATTGGGATGTTATGAATGCTAGTCAAAATGTTAAGTATCGCAGAGTGCTATCGCAGCCTAAACAATCCCTGTGACTCTACTCTGTGTTTATAGCTAGTCGTGTGTGATGGTTGTAGCAGGATTGTTTCCTAGGCTTGGAGTCTGAAAATGCCAGGTAGAGGAGGAGAGCAGGGCAATGCATTTAGCTGGGAAGTTAGGTTTATCTTCTGTATATCTTACTGATATCATTTGTATTTGACTCAGTCAGCATTCATTTAATGCACATGCATTAACAAATACTCATTAAAGTCAGACAGAAGCTGACTGCTGTCTAATACACCAAATACCTCAGGCTGTATTCAGGTATATATATTTATATATAAATACATAAGTATGTATATATACATGTGTGTGAATGTATGCATGTGTGTGTATGTTTGAATTTCTTATTCCTTGAGACAGTTATGTTCTGCTGATCCTTTGATACAGAGACAGCCTTGTGGGTGCTCTCCAGATGAAATGACCTAATTCAGTTTACACCATGAGTGTGGGGTTAGGCAGGGCCACTCTCCGCTGTGCTTGCAGCCCCAACCCACGCAGCCTGAGGTCAGCAGCAGCCCTAGCAGTGCTCAAGGAGGCTGTGGTTGGAGTTCCTCCCACTCCAGGGAGCAGAGCAGCTGTGGCTGAGCATCCCTCTGGCTGGTGGGAAGGGAGCAGCTACCCTGCCCCAGTAGGGCATTAGCTGCATAAACCAACTTGGTGCAGATTGGGCCTGGCGCTAAGTGTCAGCAAAGCTCACATTCCATTTAATACAGCTGCTTGCAAGGTAGAGCCTGACTTGGCAGCAGTCCAGTGTGTGGACTCCTTGCTGTGAACTTGCTGCACACTCCACTCAGCACAGTGAACACTCGCTAAGAAGCACACAGTGCCCTGAAAATGCAGCGTGCCATCCTAATGCTGTGGCTGGTCATACTCCCATGGCTGGCAGCAGTAGCGTACCTGCTGCTTGTACCAGGGGACAGCTGGCAATGCAGGTGTCTTGCTGTCAGGTAGCATCGGTGCACCAGGGGAGATGGTGGTAGGAAGCTGCATGCTGCCACCTCTCTTTCTGCACAAGCATACCCAGAGCATCAACAAAGTGGAAGATCTTGTACTCTGATCTGCTTGGAAAAAGATATGTCACTGAATATTGATTCACTCTGCAATGAGACTAATACTTTCCGAACAGCTGCAAGTCTCTTATACCCTCTGAAATATTCTTGTGGGGGAGTGACGTGGAATATGTTCCCCTCTAAAATGTTATTTTCATTTGATGTGTGTGCTAATGCGTGTGCAATACAGTCAGTGAGATTACCCCAGGCTGTCACATGTTGGAGACTTTGTACAGTTTGGTTTTATAACAGCACTTCTTACTGCTAAACATTTTAAACTATATTTTTAAAATGAAAAGCAGACAAACAAATATTGGGAAAGTCTTGCTTGAGACAGAGAAAATAGCTCCTGGGGGAAACACGTTTATATTGCTCTTGGCTTATGAAACACTTCACAGAGGTCAGACTTCTTTTCTGTGTAAAGATCACACATGGGGGTACAGAATGATTTTCTGAAAGTCTCATAGTATGTTAGCAACAGAAGTAGAACATCTGTTATTAATTAGGCAATAAATAATAACTAAGATGGTGATGGAGGGGATGGGGTAGTAGAGCTATGTTCAGGCTAAAGCACCTTGCTTTTAGTCTGCCTCTTAAACTGCTCTCAGACAGATTGACACAACATCCTGCCTCTGTATGATTCAGCTGCGCTAGCTGAGCTGTGTCCTGGCCCTCCCTTTCTCCCCTTGCGAAGGAGGGCAGGCCTTTGGCCACATGAAAGGGAATATTAAAAGAAATAAAAAGCAACCTCCAAACCTCAGGAAAGGGCATTGTGCTTTGAAGGGAGCCAGTGTGCTCACCCACTCCCCCGTGACTCATGTCCTTGGTGGCTGTGAGCAGCAGCCATAGCACGAACCTGAATCAGGATGTTGACAGATGCCACGGGCGGCCATGGGCATGTTTAGACTAAATGGGAGGTTCAGGTCTCCGGTAGCAAGGCTGTGGCACACATTGCCGTTCCTGTTGCAAAACAGGCATGTACCAGCCTCGACATAGGTGCTTAGGGACACTGCATTTGCTTTGCAGGCATTGTTTGAGTGCTTCTGGCTGAGGCAGTGTTCAGAGCATTACCTGTGCAAGAGCCATCACCTTGATTGCATGATGGTTTGGTAGCTGGCAGCAGCGGGGTGCTCCAAGGCGGAGTGACTCAGTGGCTCAGTGGAACGTGCTGCCGGCCCCCAGGCACCTGGCTGCCTCCGAGCTGCCCTGTGGCAGGCGTGGGCATGCACCCGCCGCCACACTCCTTCCTGGAAGGAGTCTCTGCTTCCGTTTCTCTTAAAAAATTATGACATTAGCTTGTTTGGAGGACTATTATTCATAGTCGTATTTCACTAGATAAACCTCCAAGTTGGGTGTGATGCCAGGAAAGGTGCAAGGTTAACAAGTCAGGGCATCAAAATCCACTCTTCCAACCTAACAAAAGCATGTATGAATTTCACTTTCACACCGTGACATGGGGATGCACTCCAGCTGGCCCACAGCTTTTGCTGGCATTACTGGCCTGAGATTCATCGTAATTTCATACTTCTTGAACGACTGGCTTAGACAGGTCAAATCTTTGATGTATTCCTACCAACTCTGTGTGTGCGAACAGGCGGAAGTATGGAAGCACTCGTCAGGACAACAGTAATTAGTTGCAATTTCCAAACTGAAATGCACAATTAATGCTGTGTCACATACTGAGTATCAGTCATGCAATGACAGGGTTGTGATGGCAATTAGGAATTCCAGAGTTTTAGGGCAATTGCTGTGCTGAAAATCCTGCTCAGCTTGTACAAATAGTCCTGAGCTGTATTAATCCATTGTGCAGTATCACGCGGAGGGACTGTTTGCATCTCACAGTAACTGCTGCAACCCAGCCTCCCAAGAGATGGAAGTTCCTCTTTCTTGGAGCACATCTCTGGGTGATAAAGTAACCCTGAGCCCAGATGAAAGCCAGCTCTCTCCCTGAAAAAAACCACAATCAGTGAATACTGAAGGTCCTCCAGTTCATCTTTCTTTGCTTGAAGTCTCCTCCAATTCAAACTCCAAGAGCCCCCTCCTCCCATTGTGAGCTTCCCCCCTTCCACGGAGAGCAGAGAGTCGATATGCAACAGGCAGCCCAGGGCTTCAACCCGCCAACCATCGAAAGCAGAGGCACAATGACAGCAGTGCCTGAACAGCACTTCCCTCCACCACGGTCACCACCAGGTTATGAGAGTATTGCACACACAAGGCTGACGGTGAGGGTCTCTCCCTGATGGCACCTGGGAAGAGACCTCCTCACCTGTCCTACAAACATGGAGCATGGAGAGCGCCACAGGTCTCACACTCTGCTGTGCCAGAGGGGCTCAGATCCTGAAAGCTTCACAAAATCATGGTTTGTTGCTCTCAGAGGCAAACACACCAGTTTTACAAATGCCAGCAGCCCTTACCTGCCACCTACCAGTTTGGGGAACAGATGTCAGACTTGCTCACACCACTGGAGATGTGTGAACAAAACTGCCCGCAGCTCAGCAATGCTGTCCACCAAAACCACCGGGTTATGCAGCTTGTCCATGGGTATCCTACCTTCATGGTTCCACATCAAACATACCTGTCCTGGGTCTGAGACACCTTTGCAATGACTAAACTTAGGAGTTGTCTACCAATAACATTTGCCATTGCAAAAGACATGCCGAAAGACAGCTCTGCCTGGCTGATGCCACCGCATTTGTCCTCTGGTCCCATCAAAGGCTTCCAGGATGACAGAGGCACTGCCAGATGTGTTTGGTATGGGGACCCAACCTGGGATTTCTCAGTGTTAGGTTTTTCTGAGTCATGGTGAATGTTGGGGCAATTTCATGATCACCTCCAACCCCCCAAATGCAGGGAAAGGCCAGACTATCTGCCTACTAACACTGAACCTGAAATTTAAAATCACTCTGCTTTTAATATGCTGAAGTACTTAATAAAAGAGGGAGCTCAGCACTGGTGCAGACAGCACAGCACCCCATCCCTGCCAGAGGGAGGAGAGGGTGGGGGACAGTGAGCTCCCCAGTTTCTTCATTAGCACCACTCCTGCTCTTTCTTTTTGATTTTCAAGAAAGCAAACTTGTTTTTTCACCAAAGGCTTCCCACCTGTATACCCCAAAGCCTTCATGGCCTGTTACTGTTTTTCCTAAAGCATTTTGAACTAAACGCTGCTTTGAAACCTGTCCCCAAGCCCTTCTGGTACTGCTGGATCAGCATTTTTAACCTTCCGCTCCTTAATGGTCCTCTACAATATTTACTGCTCCCACTTTGAATAATGTGAGATTAATTTAATTCTGCATCTTTTTCACATAGCAATTGTTATTAAATCTCTGAATCCTGATGCACTATTATCAGGTGGCTTCTACAAGCTGCTACAGTGGTAGGGCCAGATCCACAGACCACTGATTTCTTTCATTTTGTGGAAGTTGTACAGGACTCAAGAAGAACCAAGTATTGTTTTCACTGCAGACTTTCCACAGATCACTAAACCAATGCCTACACCGAACCAACTGCCATTATTATTCTGAACAGGGAGTCAGCCCCATCCCAACATTATGAACCGTTTTGTTTTTTTTTATTTCAGTTCAGCAGCTGAACCAAAATATTAATAAAAGAAACAAAGAAACAAAGATCCAAATGAGCAGTATGTAAAATTTGCAGGTGTTTCTTTCCGGTTAAAAAAGCTTTGTCCACTTAAAACATCCCATCTGACCCAAAGCAAAAAAAAATTTTTCCTTGCATTCACCAATAGTACCACACACAGCAGGTGGAAAGGATGGGAAAAAAAAAAAAAATTTAAACCCACATCTACCATTTAGGGTCAGTGGAGACTTCCCTGGAGTGGGCTGGCCCAGAGGCATTGGAGACAGTCATATATTTGGGGGCCAAATGCTTTGGGAGAGACAGTTGTTCCTCTGGCTCTTCTCCTCCCACCCAGCAGGTTTCCAGGAAATCATGTGAATAAAAGCCTTTGTTAGGAGAAAGGAGAGAGGGGCACTGAGACAAGCTGGAGAGGACAATGCCAGCCAGCACCATGCTGACAAGTCCTCCCTCAGAAAGCAGCTGTGCCCCCGTTGTGCTGGGTGAATGACAAGGATGTCAGGATGTCAAAACGTTGCAATTGTGTCCAATTGAGCAATAAATCGTGTCTTGTTCAGGGATGCTCTCCTGAATAGCTGGGTAATCACTGCTCGTTGGCTAAATGCTCCCTAATGGATGAGGTTTCCTTTGGAGCAGATATAAGTCTCCAATGCCTAGGGGTGATGTTTTTCAGTGATGAGACTGGAAGAGCCTCTGAGTGAGCAAAGCCAAAAGCATCCTGCAGAATCCCCCCTTCACAGTGGGCAGAATTGTCACCAACAATTAATCATGTTTTTGTTTGGGTTTTTTTTTTCCCTAGAAATAACTATTTGGGTCAAATTTATGAACAGTTTTAGGATGACTGAACTACTTTTGGGGGAGAATTTGCTATTTCCTTCTAAGAAACTACTGAGATCTACCTACTAGCAGCAGGTGGAGACCTGTGGAAGAGACAGAAGTGAGACAAAACATTTTCCAAGCAAAGATATAATTAGGGATTAGAGACACTGATCCTACAGCATAGTATAATTAGGGGATTACGGCGTGGCATTGGCCTGGATTAGACTTGACAGAAAAATCTCTACCCTGCTATATAAAACCTTCCGTGTTTTGAAATGGAAACCTGTAAACAAAAGGTCTTCGCTGTTTTAAACCCGTGTCCTACAGCAGCGTCATGCTGCTAAGGTTTGCATGTTGAGGAGTGAATGGAAACTTGTGTGGTGTCCTGGGTCAGGAGTAGAGAAACCCCTGACAGAAGTTGACCACCAGCTCCATCTGCTGCTTCCCCTTCCTCACAGGGAAACCGGTCCCAGCTGAGTCTCTTCTGGTGTCCCCAGTCCTCCCCGGCCAAGCCTTTCTCTCAGCCCCTCCTAGGTGTAGGCAGCATGGGGCAGTGGGCTTGAGGACCCCCTGCTCTGGTTTATGGGCAGGTTCCAGCTGCGATTTCCCCTAGGGTTTGGAAAGAGGCTTGAAGGGCACCCACCATGCCCCCCAGCCCTAGGCATCGTGTGGGAGGACAGAATGACTCCTTTACGTGGTAAGGGGGACCAAGGAAGGCACCCTGTGGGCAGAGAGAGAGGGAGAAACTTGCCTGTGCACAGCCCTGATATCACAGTCCTGCATCAGCCAAGCCAGCCCTTAAATCAAATGAACACAAAATTGTGAGAATCAGCTACACCAATTACATTCCTTTACCTCCTACCCGAAAGCATTTCTAAAAACAGTAACAAAAAAAAAAAAATATTTAAATCATACCTCCAAATGGACCACCAGCAGGACAGGCTTGGTGTGCTATTGGTACATTAGTTGATTAATTCTTGCTAAAACTCAGTAAAATGCTCTAGTGAAGCATCCCCCAAATCAAGCAGTAAGAGCAATGCTGCCATTCAACTGCAGTATTTTTTGTGGTGCCCAGAGCTGTAGATTCCCTGAGGGGAAGAAGGGAGCGGGGAAGCTTGTGCCCTCCTGCAGCTCTGAGCACTGTGCCATGGGGGTTTTTGTCACACGCGATGGTTGCAGCAGCAAGGCTGCCTAGTTGCCACACCATCTTCTTCTCTCTGTATACCACTTCTTTTCTTTTCTCTAGTACTAATTCTTCAGCACAGTAGCCACTTTTTTTACTCTGTTATATCTATTACTTGTTCATGGCAGTATGGATTGTAAATGTGAACAACTGAGTACTTCACTTCCCTTGTTACATACTTTCCAGCATGCAGGTGGATGATAAAATAATAATCTGCATCTTACGGTCAATTAACAAGAATAAATCCATGAATGAAATGCATGTGACAAAAGCCCGGTGTGAGAAGGCCCTGCAGCCTCTGCAGATCCACTACTTGTTTCTCTTTCTGATGCTCAAAAAACAATATAAAGTTTCAACAGCCTTCACATGTAAGTGCTAGATAATAAGATCTTGACCAAATCAAAGGCTTCTTTTACTTTGGGGAGCATTGATTTTAACAAGGTCATTTGTCTTCTTTCTGTGCAATCGCAGAATGAAAAATTGCAGAATTTACAGAAAATAGAGTCATCAGCATATCATTTTGTCAGACTACAACCTGTCTGCAGATAAATGACTGTCAGATTTCCTCAGCCTAGGAAGATAACCTGAACACTGTCTTTGGTGTAGCATTTTTACTAAACTTCCCAGCACTCACACCAAGCCAAATATTCAGGATACTAAAATTAAGATAATGAAACATATGGCTTTAATTAAAAAATATTCCAAAGCAAGTGTTTGGATTCTCAGATCTGTCCTCTTTTAAGGTATTATTTGCAATTGTTTTGCAATTTTATCTATAATATGAACTAATTCTTTGTGATACATCATAGGCTTGTCTAGTAAATGTAATTGTCTCCCCTCTACGTTGTATTTTCTTTGGTCAGGATTATTACCCTCTTGAGCACCTTACTTGGCCTTTTGCTATCTGACAAGCCAATTAAAAAGTTATTTGAAGTTGTAAGTAAAGAAGTAAAAGAAGATTTAGAGCTATAAAAAGTAATCTGTATACTTCTAGAAAAGCACCTATCTGGAGGGTATTAAATGACTGCAATGTACAGTCAGGAATAAAAGGTAACACATCAAATCGGAGCTGTCATTTCATCTCCTATTAAGACATTAATTAATTTCCCTTTGACAGTGATAGCAGTTGAGCTTCAACATAATGACACATGATACAAAAGCATAAGAGCTTCTTTTAAATGTGCATATTGATAGTCACCTGCCTGGGATCCTACATAGTACAGTAGATTTCTTTGCCCACATTTTGCTCAGCAGGACCATTAGGTGGTCAGTCAGAGGCTGCAGAAAGGCTCAGGAGCTCCTGGAATCAGAATGCATCCTTATTTCCAGAGTAGTTTTTTGGTTTTGTAAGATGTGGAAGATCTTACTGTTCCTAAAATACCTGCTTGCTTAGGGGAATTTTAAATGTGATTCTTCTCACTTGTGTTTAGGATTTAATTAACCTTTGAGAGAAGAAAGTCTTGTATACCTAATGAAATGACCTGAAAAGATCTGTATTTAAAAGGAAGCCTACCAACTGTGTGACAACCTAGCTCTGCATAATAATCCTGTGGCTGCTGCACGGCAGTTGCTTTAGGGTTCACCCAGAGCCTTGGGGGCAACCTGTTCGCCTAGTGCCCCCCGAGATGCCCCTTGTGCTGCAGCAAGCCCCAGCTCACAGCTCAGCTACCCAGTTTGAGGGGCCTGACTTCCAGGAATGGGGATGAGTTTCTCTGGCAGTCCATCCTGGTTTTCCAGCAGATGGCAATAACCCGTAGTGGGTGAGCGGGAGGAGTGGGGGCCTGGGCACGGGTGGGACTGGAGCCTCCCCAGCAGCCCTGCCAGATCCCGGCGGTGGGGAGAGAGGGGGAAAGGAGGGAAGAGAGAGCAAGCCAATGAATAATAGATTACTAAAATCTAGCCAGCTAGAAAGTGCATACACAGGAGAGGGGAAGAGTGCATAATTCATCTATAATTGCTCGGGGGGGAGATTTTAAATAAAGAAGAGAGACAGGTACACATTCCCTTTGTTTCTTAAGTTTTCCAGTGGTGGAAATGTGGTTTTATTCACTCATCTTGGCCTTAGGGCTCAAAGGTGACCCAGCTACTTGTCCTGCCACCTGTCAGGTGATGCAGCTGGTCACACATGGGATGCCAAGGCGTGACTGAGGCATGACCTAAAAATAACTGTTGCCTATAATATTGCAAAGAGTGGTGGGCGTATAGGATGCATCTTTAAAAAGACAGGGACAAAATCCTGGTACTATCTTGTAAACGGCTGTTTCATAGCTCCTGAAAATACTTTGGAGGAATTTCTATCTTGTGATTCACCGTTAATCAACCTGCACACTTTGCAAACCATCAAATTTGCGTGCAGTTGGCTTTTGTCACAGGAAATGGAAACCTGTTTAACTTTCTTGAGTTTCTCTGGAGTAAACAAAGGAACAGGAAAGAACAACACAGGTTGGGTAACCTGGAATCTATAAAACATGTTTCCTTAGGAATCAAGCACATTTGTGTCTAGAAGTGATGATTTTACTTGGTAAACTTACACCCTACATCTGTCAAGATTAAACACCTCAAAATTCTTATAGGCTAAACATAAATATAGACCCATGCTCTCAGCTCAAGAGGTCTGTTTGCACCAACATCTCATCTCTGAAAGTCGAAAAAATCAAGCTCTTCTGGAGGAATATCAAATGAGACAACATGTCCTGGTTTCTTATCCACCAGGGGAAGACACAAAAGGCTGGTCTATGCTGCAAAACCTGAGCATTTACAACCGCAGCTGTTCCACAGCTACCTGCGCAAAGCTCCTTTTGTTTTCTCACCTCTCTACGGTCTTGGCCGCAGTGAAAGACTTTGGCAACAAGTTCCATGTTCTAGTTTGTGTGAAAACCTTTCTCAGTTTCTACTTTTCTACTTTGTAACATCTCAGTATCACTGAACGTTCTTTTTTTTTTTTTTTTTTTTTTTTTTTTTCCCCTAAAGAGAGAGCACACTTAGAAACTTCTGAGCTGCTTTCTCCTTACCATGATGTTCTGTTTTTTTCTTATACAAGTGTTTCCTTGTACTGGTCTCTTCCAGAGATAAACCTTTCCAAGTTCCTAAAAAAAGGCATAATAAAGTGGGAAGAATGAGTAATGCCCTCTCATAAAACATGCAGAAAAATACTGAAAGAAAAGACAATTCTTCCATTTTTATGTCTCCCTTGCCACCTTCCAAGAAGCAAATTAAAAGGGTTGATGAACACAATTGTTTTGGGTGGGTATGTGATTGAGATCCCAATAATAATGTAACTGCAAGAGCAATAGTTGAAGACCTGTATCTATTCAAATTTAGTAATGTTTATTATCTACCCTCCACTATATCAGCAAATCTGTTTTAACTTCTGCTGGTATGGCAGCTTCTCAGCCTCCACAGCAGCAACCTGTTTCATGCTTATTTTCAAATTATTGTGTGTTCAGCACCTAATGAGACAATCATTTTGTGGCATGCACGGACTATGTGGTCCAGATTTCCAGCTCTGTGATTATTTTGCTGTTCTGTTATGGCAAAGTTAATGTAGGGAGGTGAGCTCTAGCATTTAACTCAGTGCCAGATGGACGGGCACAAAAACCTGCAGTTTGAGAGACCTGCTCAGAAGTAACCATCTTGCACTTCATTTTCTGACCAAGAGACAAGATGCCTATAGATACTGTGTTTCTCTTAATGATAACTTGGGGTTAATAACGCACTAAACAATTTCCATTAAACGAGAGTAGGAATGGATGATTTATTTCCCAGTGAATAGTAAAATCACAACAAATAAGGTTGTGATTTTTTATTTTTCATTTGTTCGGAAACTTCATAGATTTGATCTGAATTAATCTGAACGATGCTGCCTAGGGAGAGCAAAGGAAAAGCAATGTCACTGTATTCCCATCACGGAGCTGGGGGAGGGGGCCGCCTCTCTTTGAACATTCATTCTCAGTGTGAAAGACGCAGGTTCAGTGTCTGCTTCAGGGGATTTAAGCCCCCTCCACCACCTCTTTTTCAGTCCTTCATCGCTATCTGCCACACCATTAAATATTCTGGGGTGCTTGCAATCCTGTTGCTGCTGTTCCACTTAGCATTAATAATTAAATCTTCACTGGCAGAGGGACTGAGCTTCAGATATCTTCCATCCTTGAGGAGTGCTCGAGGCTGAGAAGCATTCATGTCCTTTGTTGAAATGACTGCTCATATATTTTCCACACACCAGAACTGTGCCAACCAGAGGGACTGAAGGTGGCCCACTTTAGAGTGACTGTCTCACGGTTACGATGCTAATCTGGAAGAGATGGTAAACATGATTTTAAATCCAGTTTCTGCTTCATTTGAACTAAACTACAAGGTCTTTGTTTTGCTACAAAAACTCTCACATTTGAATTTGTTTTGACCCAAGTCAGGGCCTGTTTTTAATTTTGTTTGCCCCCCCTCCTTGCTTTTTTTATCTCGGCAGGGAGCCTGAGAACTCTCCCTCCCTTTTCATTAATTGCAAATATAATGATAACAAAACTCTGAGCCAATGAACACCTCTCATTTGGCTTTGGAGTTTATTCATCCCTAAGGTATAGTTATTATTTCATAATTGGAAGCACCTTCTAGGTATTCTTTTATCAGTGGTATAATAGGTACTTACAGCTCTGCTACTACTTCCTTGTGAACCCACCTTGGCTTTAACAGCTTTTATCTTGGCTCAGCTGTTAGCAATGGACTAACTAGCTATGGGCTCCTCCCTTCCAGGGCATAGTTTCATCCTGACCGAAACCAGCATCCTACACAGCCTCACTCTGTTGTCAGGGCAGACAGGTGCTGCACCATATTTCTTCCCACTCTGCAGGAAGAGATCATGACCTCAGTTATGTAAAACAGCGGATGGAGCACACATATTACATACTACTAAAGTCATGACCTAGTATGCAGCTTCTAGACTATCTAATTAGGGAGTGAGCTAACTAGAACTGGCTAAAATGTTCATGTACTGGACATATTTTTATTTTGTTGGCTTCAAAAGAGATATAAGCCTCTCCCCCTTCCAAAATTGTTTATATTTGCCACCAACGTTTTCACTAAAAGGTTTACCATTTATTAAATTGAAACCTGAGTTTTCAAATGAAGTCTGTGGTTACACAAATCAATGGTTTTGATGAAAACAAGGAAGTCTGGGGACTGGCTTAATGACAGTGATACAGGTGAGAAGTTTCCACTGACGCTTTAGGGAGTGCCAGCATAGGGAATGGCTGAGACTGGGGGAAAAGGCACCACACAACAGCTATGGTGAAGAGGTGCAATGCAGTGTCGCAGCTAACATGGTTTTTCTTTTCCCCCTTTCTTTATCAAGGAGCAATTGTACAATCAAGCTGTGATCTACCCAAAATGTTCCAGAGGATCCTTCACATCAGCTTGGGGTGTAAACCTGTGCTGGTCCAGCCAAAATACTACAGATTTCCATTCTTTCTAATGACACATTGATTTTACTATTTTAAAAAAACACATACAAATAATGAAGACCCAGCTAATCCCCTTCTTATGAGTTTCTCCCATGGTTTGCTCTCTAGTGAAAAATGAATGACTCACTTCTGGCTAGAAGCAGCTGAGACAACAGGACTAATGGCAGCATTAACTGTGTCCTACAGCATTATTGCTATGCCAGCCTTAGAGCAATGAAATACTTTGTAAGGGTTTTTGTTCCTTTTCCAATGGAAAACAATTAGGGAGAAAGAACAGAGAGCACATGGAAAACCAGCAGAGAAACTTGCAGGAAAGCAAACAAGGCAAAATGTGGATTTGGATTCCTGAAGATAGCTCTATTTGAAGAAGGAGCAACGGAATTGGAAGGTTTGGTTCATGAACTCCAGTGACTCCTTGGGAATGGCTATGATATGCTGAAATTGCTAAGAACTCTGAGCCAGCACATAGTTTCCCTCATACCAGCCCACTCGGACTTGAAATAACTTTTTTTGTCAGAAGCAAAACACAGAACTGAAAGAAAGAAACGCAGCATGTCATAGAAGTGTCATAACCTGACTCCTTCTGCAGCAGCTATTGGCACGGAAGGTTTGTTTTCTCTTTCATGAAGCAGAATTAGAGAAGAGTGGGCGCAGGGGCTATAATGGAATAGATGAACTGGAGATGGAAGAATTAAAAGTGGCACTTGTACTAGTAAATTAAACATGGTCACAGGCACTGGAACTTGATCATCTATACTGTGAAATTCTTAGAACAGTCCTTCCCATGGCTTTGGTCAGAGGCTAGCTTGCCATATCACACGCATGTTCTGTGATGAGACCTTTCCCAATAGGTAGTCTAGATGTGAACACCAGATTTTGAATATTAAGAGCCCTATGGTTGTGGGCCCTTCTGGGCCAGTTGACCTCACTGTCTGAGAGATGCTCAGGCGTGTTTAACTCACTGGTATAGGCACAGCCACAGAGAATTCAGGGACCTTCAAATCCTTCTTCCTTTGACATAAGCAACCAAGTCACATCTTTTCTCTAAATGGATCTAACAGCATCTTGAAATGAGTTAAGATTTTTTTCTCGATATTAGTGCTGCCTCTGAAGCCATTAAAAATCTCCATCCTCCTGATGACAAGGGGCTTTATAAAACAGGAAAAAGAAAAAAGTAAAAAGTAAAAAGAAAAAAGAAAAAAAAAGAAAAAAGGAAAAAAGAAAAGAAAAAAAAAGAAAAAAGAAAAAAGAAAAAAAGAAAAGAAAAAAGAAAGCCAATTTGCATCCATTTTTCTTAGAGAGAAAAGCTTCTGTTGGTGTTTCCCCTGAAATATTTACAGAAAGGAATCAAAATCCCTCTTAACCTTTGTGACGTTCAACTGAATACGAGAATATGGAAATGGCTAGAGACCTCACAGAAGACGGAGTGCACTGTTAACATGCTTCAAATGGTCTCTTCCATGATGAATGATTAAAAAAAAGTATTTTTTACCCTTGCTAATACTGGCTATTCTAGTTCTTATTTCTATTATGGGTAGAAAGCACCTCCTCATTTCCAGCTCACACCTATCACAGCTCAAATAGGAAAGTCACCCTGCACATACAGTATTTCATGCAGCAGCAGCTTGCCCAGTCATATAGACAGCCCTGGACACTAAAGCTGTGCCTGTACTAGTAAATGAAACAGGCTAAGACTGCTCTCTGGCCCTGGTGAACTGGCAGCATCCATCAGCTACACTCTGTCACCCTCAAAACCAGAGTGGATGCATCCAAAGTGCCTAATGGGAACAGTCTCTGGTCTGTGCTAATTCTTAAACTGCTTGGACATGGAGAGATTCAGTTCGGCCAAAACCATGCACTGAAACCATACCAGGGAGCATGCTAACGATTTAACATGGTGGGTGGCCCCATTTGTTTATCAGCACAGCCAGAGCCTGAGACCGTGATTTGCAAAAACGTTTACTGAGTTAAATATCACGGTTACTAGATGAAGTATTTTTTTCTGAATCACGGGGATCCATAGAGTGAAACCTCTTCCATCAGGATTTCTCTCTCTGTTTTCTTCACAACCAACCCTATAGTGACCAAGCAACATCTTTAAGAGAAAATGTCATGCTTATAGAGCAAAATATTTCAGAGAAAAACTTGAGAGAAATATCACACACACATGTCTGGTTTTCTGAAGATAGATAGGATTAAGTTCACTTCAGGCAACTGAAAATTAAAATTCTAAGTCATCAATTTTTTTCTCATTAGTTTGTCTAATACTTTTTGAACCTGAAAACTTTTGGCATTCACCAGTTCCAGCAGCAATGATTTCCACAGTGTAATTACTTCAACAGACTCTAGAGTGTAATCGTTCTGCTCACATATGGGTACCTGCTTTAAGATGAGATGAATTATTCTCTAGACTCTTTTGACTGTAACTAATACAACTCCACTGATTTTCCAGGGAGCTTAGGCATCTACCTTTGATGTAGATACATACTAATAGATACCCCGAAAATTTTGCAGAATGAACCTCTCCCCTGACTTTTAGCTATCCCTGTTAAGCTGAAGTGACTCCCATCCAGTCTATCAATCTCTGCTATTCCTCAGAAACAGCATTCAGCATAAACCGGACAACCTCACAGAACTTCACTTCAACTGTCCACTGGGAATGTTACTGGACCTTGAGAAGCCTCTGAGGTTGCATGGGATTAGCAGAGCTAATTAGTTGCTCACTGAACCATGCTGAGCTCTTGCACTGGCCTGAATACTGAACTTAAGTGATTTAGGGAACTAGAAACTCCTTTGGGTATCTTCTCTAAGCCTGAACTCTGCACAGTATAACAAAATGAACTTCAATACGAATAAAACATTTAACACACAAGGGTTTATTTAATTCTTTTTGCACAGCCATGTAATATCTTTATATTTCTTTTGATTGTGCTTATCACTGGTTCATAAACACAATTCTTTCCTTTTCATTAGACAAAAAATAAGGTACTTTTAGAAATTAAAGACACTGGTGCAGGACTCTTAATTCTCCAAGGTATAAATGGATATTTACATTGTGCTTTTTGAATATCCATTCCTTTCATTACAGGTTTATTCCATGAAAGAGATATTATTATTTGAAAGATTAATTGTGCCTTTTGTATGTTTTGCCTGTTAGTTCAAATGGTGGCTAGATCAAGACATGACTAGCTGTGCAGAGCTGATCAAGATTTAGCTTAGGCAAAGGTCTTAAGTCAAAGCAGCACAAAGAAATGTCCTCCACCCATTGTCTGCTTTAACAATTCTGACAGAAAATTATTCAATACCTTCCTCCACTTCTAATTCTGTGCTGTGACTCAGAGGTGTATTTTCATGTTCCACATCAAAGTGATACAGTTTGGAATACTATGCTCAAGAAGAGAAAAGTGATAAACAGTTTACCTTCACAGGTAAGTAGTGAGCATGGTCTTGGCAAGAGAAGAATTAAAGGAACAGTTTGGCCAAAACAAATCTCACTTTGTTCTTTAGTAACACTGACAATCAGATAGTTGTAAAAAATTGTTCTTTACATGCAATTGAGACTGCTAATACAAGCAATAGGCATATTTGGATTTCCGTGACAGCTACCACTGCATGATCTCAGAGAGAGAGATACAAATACTGGACACCACAATGACCATCTGGCAAATGAACAGCACAAAGTGAAAGCATGCGCTGACCACAGCCCAGTCTAGCTAACACGATTTACAAAAATAATCTTCTGGCAAGGTAGAAAAATCCTACAAATTCCTCCCTGATTTTTCACAGTAAAACAAATAATCTCCGAACTGTGGATAAAAGTTCCTCCTTAAGGCAGAGAACATTCCTTTGTAGCATCATGGTGAAAGTTCTTCACTGAACTTCTGAGAAATATGGGTTCCTTCTTCTACATTCTTTCATTAACCCTTTTTCAGTTTATTTTCCTTATAATGCACAGTTATATAAATGAAAGTGTCTCATCTGTTACTGGAGTCAGGAGATGGGGAGTAGATTGACAAGTTCATGCAAAAAGCCCACAGTATCTGCACTTTGTTAAAAAGTGCTTTTGTAGCAGTGAGAAAGAAGAGAAAGGAGGAACTGATTGTGTGCATATGTGTAGGTGGTAAAGTATTTTTAGGTAGAGGTGAGAGGCTAGAAGCTGTCAAAAAAGCGAGAGTAGGAGCAGAGCAGACAGAAGATGCCCCAGGTGATGTGCTTTCTATCAGGCAAGTTGCAACATTTTATAAAATACACTTTATAAGTAGTATTCGAAGTAAAATGAAAACATTCTCTGTCAGAACTGTTTGCTTAGTCAGAATAGTTTCTCTAGAGTGTATTACTACTGAGGTTGTAAGACCAAACACAGAGAAAAAGTCTGAAAAAAGGAATGAAACCCCAAGGAAATAGCAAAATGAGCAAGGTAGATATTTGCAGTATCTGCCTGTGAGAAAACTTTCTGTATTTGCCTTCTCAGCCATTTCCAAAAGAAAGAATCAACATAGTTCATGAGATTAGTCTGTTTGGTAAGGGGTGGGGGGTGGCAGCCAATGAATAAACAACCGGGATTTAACACCGGTTGTGTTTTAAGCAGCACATTTCTGTTGGTTACCTAATATCAGTCCTGGCGTTACAAGTAACAGGACAGCAACATCCAACCTCAGATACGCATTTCAAATGCATTAAGACATGACACGCATCTAGAATTACTGTGACTGACGCATAAAATAATGGACAGCTGAACTTGCAGAGATCTGAAATAGAGGACTCAGAAAAAAAAAATGAGCAAAAAAGTAAAATGGGAATTTGCCCTTCAAATTTAATGAGCTCAGATTTTTATACACATGACCCTGGTGTTTCAGAACTTTGAATCTAAGGAGAGAAAGCATCCTTTCTATGTCCAATTCAAACATCACAAATGGATCTTTCCAAGACTGGATTTTCAGAACTATGAAACTTGTTTTCTCTGGATTTGTGTTCTATGATAGATTTTAAGTGTTGGGTCAACTTTTTCTCCACAATTGAGGCATTTAGCATGCCAATTCCTTATGTGGCTTCTCCTGCAGCACTATACGGCTACCTGCTTTCAAAAAAAAAAAATTATGGGAGCTGAATTACCTTTGAGACAACTCCCTTTTGGCAAACATAGTTAAATTTGGACAAAGGTTTTGAAAGTTTGGCGTAACAGGATGAACAGACACAGTTCAAATGCTGGCTTTTCATAAGGAAACAATGTAGAAAGACAGAGACGGATGTCTTTGTGTGAGTTATGATATAAAACATTCAGAACGCAATAGATACATGAATGAAGAATCCTGTAGTTTCTACCATAGCTCATGTATACTACATAAAGTGATTGTAGTTGGCAGTTCTTCCAGTCTGAGATTTGTGAGGGGTTGGATCCTGTGTACTGGATTTTTCCACCTAACACATACATACAGTACCATCTAAGGTGTCAGTATGACAGCCACCCTACATCTCCAGGAAAAACAAATCACAGTCAGTAAAGGTTGTGAACTTCAGCTCTTAGATACAGAAATCACAGGCAGAGTATGTCACAGATGCTAAAACTGGAGCTTGAGCTGGACAATTTATTTGTAATGTGGAATCTTTCATGACTGCACTTGGGCAGGGACTTTAAATTACGTATCTTCTGGCACCTTCTGCTTTGTTATGCATGTTGATATTATGTGGGACCATTGGTTCAACGCTGACTCAGAGGGAAGAGTGCCTCAGTCTGAATCACTAATGCCATATCCTGCAGCATTCTAGTGAGGCCTCGGCAGCACCGAAGGATAATTACATCACGGTTACTATGATTTTTGAGATGCTTTTATGTATACCTCAGGCATGTCAGTAGGTAAAATATAGCCAGATTGCTCCGAAATACCCAAGTGTCTCAAGTATATTATTTTCCACCACAGAACTGCGCATACAGATAGAATCCCATTAGACAAAAACACCCAACTGAACACCATACCCCAAATAACTCTGTATCTTTTTCATATAATTTACAAACAAGTAAGTATGAATACAAAACTACAGTCCTTTTAACATGTCTTTTTGCCTTTTAATGATAAATAACGGACATCTGCATACAAGGTGTCGTTTCCCTCACAATCTAAGAAATACAAGTCTCTAGTCTGTTTTTCCAGACTGTGAATAACTGCTGAAAAGGGTAGGTGGGACAGTGGTATCAACCTTACAATATCAACAAGATTTTAATAATGACATCTTGTGGACAGGCAGCCCCAAGTCAGATGATCCTTGGTGACAAGGGGACGTTTCACAAGTATTCAGGCTAAGCCACACAGAAACAAAGCTTTAAGGTATTTGCAGTGTTTACTGCTTGCCTTGCATGTTGTCACATACACCTGATGCGAGGCATGAAGGAAATATTGGTATTGGAAATAACATTCAATATGAAAACGTGCCCACGTGCTCAGCTGCACTATTGATGCTCTTTCTACCTTTTTGGTCCCTTTCTCCTGCTTGCGCTCCTCAGGTCTCTTCTCATCGCCTTTCGCTTTGGTAAACTCATTCTTCCCCACCTTTTACTATCTCCTTCCTCCTTCTGTGTGTTACAATAATCAAAGAAAATGAGGGCCAACATTAGCCTTGATTAGATTAATAGAAGGCAGACAGTTTACGCATCTTGGTGCCGTTGTTGCAGGATGTTTGCAGATTCGTTCAGATAGCACTGGATCCGCTACGGCCAGTTCACGCTCTCAAGGTTGTCTCTGCAACCACGAGGACAGGATATCATTATTTTTTGAAAGAGAAAGATAAGATTCCTTACAATTTGAAAATGCTGTGAAGGCCATGTTAAGCATTCCCAAACTGGATGTTTGACAACTTTTACCAGCATAATAAGATATGCCAAGCAAATTAACTGGGAATAACTGGATAGGACTGTTTCTTGTTGTTTTTGGTCAGACTGTTTAAGAATGGCGGTTTCTTCCATTACCAGTGACCCCCGGTTGCAGCGAGGAAGGGCTGTAGCTCCTGTTCTCCGTCCGTCTGTTCTCTTTGCTACTGACAGAGAGGCCGAGGCACCGACTCTGCCACGGGGGTCGGGGCGGTTCTCGCCCGGGCGGCGGCCCCGGGGGTCACCCGTGCGCTCACCCATTCCGCACCGGGAGCTGCGTCCCGCCGGAGGCCAGGCCCCGCGCCGCCCGCCGGGCTGCGGCCCCCCCAGCTCTCTCGCCGGGGAGGGGGCTGCCGGGCCGGCCTCCCGCGGAGCCCAGCTCCAGCCGGGCCGGCGAGACCGGGCCCCCGAGCGGGCGGCGGGGGCGGTGCCGGGGCTCAGCGCCGGGCCCCCGGGCACGCTGTCGAGGGCGGCTCCGCGGGACCCCGCGGCGAACCCGCCTCCGGCCCCGGCGGCCGCACGGCGAAGCGCGAGGTGCCCGGGCGGGCGGGGCCCCGCGCACCCCCGCTGACCGCACCGCGCCGGGGCGGGGCGAGACCCACGCGCCACCGCTGCCTGGCCGTCCGGGGCCGGCGGGAACCGGGGCACGCGGCGCCCGCCCCCCCGCCACACCCCCCGTACCTCCGCCTGGCCCCGCCCCGCGCCCCGCCTCCGGCACGTGACGGGGGAGCGGTGACGCCGCCGTGCCCCGGAGCTGACACTGGGTGCGGGGCGGGCGGGCGCCGGGGCAGCGGCTGGCGGGGAGGGCGAGCAGCGAGCAGCGAGCGGCCGCGACTGAAGCGGGGCCTGGGCCCGGCCGCGCCGCCGAGGCAGGTAAGGGGCCGCGCCTCTCGGCCCGGCGCGGGGGAAGGGGGAGGGCGGGGAGAAGCGCGGCGCCGCCGGGACAATCGGGCAGGGCAGGGTGGCCCTGCGGAGGGCACGGGCACAGGCACGGGCACGGCCGCGCCGGGACTGGCTCGCCGCGGTGGCCCCGGCCCCTCGCCGCCGCCCTCCCTCTGCCGGGCCGCCGCCGGGGAGCGCCTCCTGTGCCAGGCGGCCGGCGGGGGGTCTGGGCGGCGCCGCCGCCCCGCGGTGCCCCCGGTGGCGGCGGCTGCTTCGTTCCCCAGGCGTCGCCGGCAGCGCCGAGTCGTCGTTGGCGGCGGCGGCGGGAAG